>NC_091988.1:106517998-106775498 GCF_044704955.1 Pristiophorus japonicus | reverse complement strand
TTCAATGGGATCATGGCTGATCTTCTATCTCAACTCCACTTTCCTGCATTGATTCCCTTAATATCCAAAAATTCTTCGATCTCTATCTTGAATATACTCAAAAACTGAGCCTCCATAGCCCTTTGCGGTAGAGAACTTCAAAGATTCACCACCCTCTGAGTGAAGTAGTTTCTCCTCATCTCAGTCCTAAATGGCAAACCCCTTATTCTGAGACTGTGACCCCTGCTTCCAGACTCCTCAGCCAAAGGAAACATCTTCTCTGCATCTACCCTGTCAAGCCCTGTAAAAAGTTTGCATTGAAACATAGAAACAGAAACTAGGTGCAGGAGCAGACCATTTGGCCCCTCGAGCCTGCACCGCCATTCAATAAGATCATGGCTGATCATTCAACCTCAGTACCCCTTTCCTGCTTTCTCTCCATACCCCTTGATCCCTTTGGCCGTAAGGGCCATATCTAACTCCCTTTTGAATATATCTAACAAACTGGCCTCAACAACTTTCTGTGGTAGAGAATTGCACAGGTTAACCACTCTCTGAGTGAAGAAGTTTCTCCTCATCTCGGTCCTAAATGGCTTACCCCTTATTCATAGACTGTGACCCCTGGTTCTGGAACTCCCCAGCAATGGGAACATTCTTCCTGTCTCTAACCTGTCCAATCCCGTCAGAATGTTATATGTTTCTATGTGATCCCCTCTCATTCTTCTAAACTCCAGTGGATACAAGCCCAGTTGATCCAATCTCTCCTCATATGTCAGTTCTGCCATTCCGGGAATCAATCTGGTGAACCTTCACTGCACTCCCTCAATAGCAAGAACGTCCTTCCTCAGATTAAGAGACCAAAATTGAACACAATAGTCCAGGTGTGGCCTCACCAATGCTCTGTACAGCTGCAGTAAGACCTCCCTGCTCCTATACTCAAATTCTCTAGCTATGAAGGCCAACATGCCATTTGCCTTCTTCAACGCCTGCTGTACCTGCATGCCAACTTTCAATGACTGATGTACCATGACACCCAGGTCTCGTTGCACCTCCCCTTTTCCTTATCTGTCACCATTCAGATAATATTCTGTCTTCCTATTTTTGCCACCAAAGTGGATAACCTCACATTTATCCACATTATACTGCATCTGCCATGCATTTGCCCACTCACCTAACCTGTCCAAGTCACCCTGAAGCCTCTTAGCATCCTCCTCACAGCTCATACTGTCACCCAGCTTAGTGCTATCTGCAAACTTGGAAATATTACATTCAATTCCTTCATCTAAATCATTGATGTGTATTCTATCTAGCTGATCACCTTTCATTCTTCTAAATTATAGAGAATATAGGCCTCGTCTACTCATAGGACAATCCTCTCCGCACCCCCCCATCCCCCCCCACCAAGCCCTTTCCAGGAATCAGTCTGATGAATCTTCGTTGCACCCACTCTATGGCAAGTATATCCCTCCTTAGGTAAGGAGAACAAAACTGTACACAATACTCGAGGTGTGGTCTAACCAGGGTCCTATATAATTGCAGTAAGATGTCTTTACTCTTATACTCAAATCCTCCTGTAATAAAGGCCAACATACCATTTGCTTTAATTACTTGCTGTACCTGCATGTTAGCTTTCAGTGATTGGTGTACAAGGACACCCAGGTCCCTCTGAATACCAACATTTCACAATCTCTCACCATTTAAAAAATATTCAGCGTTTCGATTTTTCCTACCAAAGTGGATAACTTCACAGTTCTCCACATGAAGGGACCAAGTTTGCCTCCATGCTTAGAGGCGCGCCAACTTTTTAGAACAAAAAACGCGCCTAAAATTTACCTAGGTATTCTCCCTGCTCCTCAGGACGTCTTTGGCCTCGGCGCAGCGCACCACATCCAGTGGGGGGCGGAGCCAGGTCCCGGCGCTGAAAACAATGCCGGGACTTCTACACATGAGCACTAGAGTGTGTGCCCATGTGCAGTAGCTCCTCATCCCTGAATCTCTGCAGGTTGTGTGGGAGGGACCTGAAGCACGCCGCGCCTAGCCCTGCCCGAATGGGCTCCATGCTGTGACCTGCGAGGGAACAGTGCCTGATGTAAAAGAACAGATTTACAAGCTGGCAAAGAAGGACTTGACCCCATCGCAGGTTGGTGTGATTCTAAGGAATTCCCATGGTGTTGTCCAGATGCGTTTTGTTACTGGGAGCAAGATCCTTAGGATACTGAAGTCCAAGGGGCTGGCTCCAGACCTTCGAGAGGATTTGTACCATTTGATCAAGAGGGTACTTCCACTTCCCACCTCCCCCCCCACCGCTCCTCTCTCCCCCCTCCCCCTTCTCCCTCCTCCCCCACTCCTCTTTTCCCCCCTCCTCTCCTCCCCCCCCCTTATTTTTGTGCTTTGTTTAGTGCATGGTGCTTTAAGTGTATTGCTTTGTTTAGTGCTTAGTGCTTTAAATGTACTTATGCTTCTTTAATGTTGTTGTGAAGGTCTTTAGTACTTTGGAAAATCCTCTAACTTCTCTTTCCCGTCCCCCCACCCCCATCTCTGGCTACCTGCGCTGATTTCTTAAGTCGCCGCAAGGTTTTTCTGAGCGTACAAAAGTGGACACATACCTGGCCTAAGTTAGTTTGGAGTAACTTTTCACTGGCTACACTTGCTTAAATGGCCAAAACAGGTGTAAATGGCTGGTAACGCCCCCTTTTGGAAAAAAAACAGAACTAAAAAGAAACTGAACTAACTCACTTAAACAGGAAAATGGGGAGAATTGCGATTTTTAAGATACTCCCAAAAAAACTAGTTGCTCCTACTCTATATTCCATATTCCAAGTTCTTGCCCACTCACTTAGCCTTGTCTATATCACCTTGAAGTCTCTTTGCATCCTCCTCATAATTAATCAAAGTCAATTACCATTAGTCGCAGTTAGTCAAGTTAGTTAGTTAGTCAAATTTAATTATTTAGTCACAGTTAATTACAGTTTGTCACAGTTAGTCACAGTTAGTCACATTAAATATCAGTTAATTAGTTAGTCAGAGCTAATTATTAGTTTGTCGCAGTTAGTCATAGTTAATTAGTTAGTTGCAATTAGTCTCAGTTAGTGACAGATAGTCGCAGTTTGTCGCAGTTAGTTAGTCGCAGTCACAGTTAATTACAGTTAGTCGCAGTTAATTACAGTTAGGCGCAGTTAGTCAACATTAGTTACAGTTAGTGACAGTCAATTCGTTAGTCACAGTTAATTATAGTTAGTTACAATTAATCGCAGTTAGTCAAAGTTAGTCACAGTTTATTACTGTTAGTCACAGTTAGTTAAGGTTAGTTACAGTTAATTAGTTCGTCACAGTTAATTACAGGTGGTCGCAGTTAGTCAAAGTTAGTTACTGATAGTTGCAGTTAGTCAAAGTTAGTTACAGTTAGTTAATCACAGTTAATTACTGTTAGTCGCAGATAGTCATGGTTAATCGCAGTTACTCAAAGTTAGTTACAGTTAATAAGAGTTAGTCGCAGTTAGTCAAAGATAGTATCAGTTAATTAGTTAATCACTATACTACAGTGTGTCGCAGTTAATTTCTGTTGCAGTTAATTGCAGTTCATCATAGTTAGTCGCAGTTAGTCAAAGATAGTCGCAATTTGTATCAGTTAATTTTTTTGTCATAGTTTATTAGTTTGTTGCAGGTAATTGCAGTTAGTCACAGTTAGTCACGTATAGTTTCAGTTAATTACAATTAGTCGCAGTTAGTCTGAGTTAATCCCAGGTAATCGCAGTTAGTCACAGTTGGTTAGTGTAGGACACTGTTAGTCGCAGTTAGTGAGAGTTACTCGCAATTAGTGAGAGTTAGTCGCAGTTAGTTAGAGTTAGTCATGGTTAATTACAGTTAATTATAGTTAGTCACAGTTAGTCACAGTCAGTTGCAGTTAATTACAATTAGTCCCAGTTAGTCGCAGTTAATTACAGTTGGCCGCAATTAGTCACAGTTCATTACAGTTAGTCACAGTTAGTTAGTGTTAGTCACAGTTGCTCACTGTTAATTGCAGTTAGTCGGAGTTAGTCGCAGTTAGTTGCAGTTAATCACGGTTAGTCACATTTAGTCGCAGTTAGATAGAATTATTGGCCCAGAAACCCGGCCTCCCCAGGTCCGCATCGGAAAAGCCAGTTTTCAGCGCGCAATGCGCATGCGCTGAAAACCGTTTTTTCCGATCTGTCAAGTTTCTGGCTTGACAATTCATCCACAGATCGGCAGCAAGGACATTTGCAAGGCCAAGATTGCAGTATTTACCCATATCTTGCCCAGCAAATATCCTCAAAACTCTTGCGCCTGATGAAAGCAGTCACATAACCTACTTTTACAGGCGTAAGAGTTTTAAAGTACTCAAAAACATTTTAAAATAAAGTTATAAAAACACATTTTATTGTTAAAAACCTCCCCACTATGGTAAGTTTATTTTAAAGCATAATTAAAAAATCTTTTTCAAAAATCGGGAAAATACATATTTTTTAAATACATTAATAACTTTAATTTAAATTAATAAAAACGTGCATTTTTTTCTATCTTTTATTAGTGTTTTGGGGGTGTTTCTCATTCATAGTAATAGGAATTCAGACTATTCAGAAACTGCTATTACTATGAATGAGAATATACTGCACCTGATTGGCTGCCCAGAGCCATGTGACTCCAACTCCAGGTCTACACACATACTAACATGCACGCGCTGCGACGTGCAGTCAGGAGAGGCCTCCAGACCGGGAACTCACGCGGCCTCAGCAGCTTCAGGTAGGTGCGCTTTTTTCTAAAATCTAGTCGAACGCCTGCGGGAAGGAGAAACCGGGATTTCTGGGCCAGTCAGTCAGTCAGTCACAGTTAGTCGCAGCTAGTCGCAGTTAGTTTGAGTTAGTCACAGTTAGTCGCAGTTAGTTTGAATTAGTCACAGTTAGTCGTAGCTAGTCTCAGTTAGATAGAGTTAGTCGCAGGTCATCACTGTTAGTTTGAATTAGTCACAGTTAGTCGTAGCTAGTCTCAGTTAGATAGAGTTAGTCGCAGGTCGTCACAGTTAGCCGCAGTTAGTCACAGTTAGAGCTATTCGCAGTTAGTCGCAGTTAGTTAGAGTTAGTAGCTGTTAATCGCAGTTTTTGTTAATTACAGTTAGTCGCAGCTAGTTACAGTTAATCGCAGTTTATCACAGTTAATCACATTTAGAGTTAGTTGCAGTTAATCCGAGTTAATCGCAGTTAGTTAGAGTTAGTCACAAGTAGTGGCAGTTAATTACAGTTAGTCACAAATAATTACAGTTAGCTGCTGTTAGTCACAGTTAATCACAGTTAGTTTGAATTAGTCATCATTAGTCGCAGTTAGTGGCTGTAAATCACAGTTAATCTCAGTTAGTGAGATGGTCGCATTTAATCAGAGTTAATTACAGTTATTCACAGTTAGTCGCAGTTAATCGCAGTTAGTTGCAGCTAGTTACAGTTAATCACAGTTAATCGCATTTAATGATAGTTAGTTAGAGTTAGTCGCAGCTAGTCGCTGTTAGATAGATTTATCGCAGTTAGCCGCAGTTAGTCAGTGTTAGTCACAGTTAGTCACAGGTAGATACAGTTAGTTTGAGTTAGTCACAGTTAGTTTGAGTTCGTCGCAGTTAGTCACAGTTTGTCGCAGTTATTCACAGTTTGTCGCAGTTAATTACAGTAAATCGCAGCTAATTACAGTTACTCGCAATTAGTCACAGTCAGTTAGTTAGTTGCAGTTATTCGCAGCTAGTTAGAGTTAGGCTCAGTTATTCGTGGTTAGTCACAGTTAATTACAATTAGTCATAGTTAGTCACAGTTAGTCGTAGATAATTACACTTAATTGCAGATAATTACAGTTAGTCGCAGTTAATTGCAGTTAGTCGCCTTTAGTCACAGTTAATTACAGTTAATTAGAGTTAAGCATAGTTAATTAGAGTTAGTCGCAGTTAATTAGAGTTAGTCACAGTTAGTCGCAGTTAATTACAGATAGTCGCAGTTAATTAGAGTTAGTCGCAGTTGATGAAAGTTAGTCGCAGTTAATTACAGATAATTACAGTTAGTCGCAGTTAATTACAGATAAGCACAATTAATTACAGTTAGTCACAATTAATTACAGTTAGAACATAACAACATAGAACATAAGAAATAGGAGGAGTAGACCATACGGGCCCTCAAGTCTGCTCCGCCATTTAATACGATCATGGCTGATCCGATCATGGATTCAGGTCCACTTCCCTGCCTGCTCCCCATAACCCCTTAATCCCTTATCGGTTAAGAAACTGTCTATATCTCTCTTAAATTTATTCAATGTTCCGGCTTCCACAGCTCTCTGAGGCAGCGAATTCCACAGATTTACAACCCTCTGAGAGAAGAAATTCCTCCTCATCTCAGTTTTAAATGGGCGGCTCCTTATTCTAAGATTATGCCCTGTAACTCTAGTCTCCCTTATCAGTGGAAACATCCACCTTGTCAAACCCCCTTATAATCTTATATATTTCAATAAGATCACCTCTCATTCTTCTGAATTTCAATGGATAGAGACCTAACCTCCTCAACCTTTCCTCATAAGTCAACCCCCTCATCTCCGGAATCAACCTAGTGAACCTTCTCTGAACTGCTTCCAAAACAAGTATGTCCTTTCGTAAATATGGAAACCAAAACTGCACGCAGTATTCCAGGTGCGGCCTCACAAATACCCTGTATAACTATAGCAAGACTTCCCTGCTTTTATACTCCATCACCTTTGCAATAAAGGCCAAGATTCCATTGGCCTTCCTGATCACTTGCTGTACCTTCGTACTAACCTTTTGTGTTTCATGCACAAATATCCCCAGGTCTCATTGTACAGCAATACTTTGCAATCTTTCTCCATTTAAATAATAACTTGTTCTTTGATTTTTTTCTGCCAAAGTGCATGACCTCACACTTTCTAACATTATACTCCATCTGCCAAATTTTTGCCCACTCACTTATCCTGTCTATGTCCTTTTGCAGATTTTTTGTGTCCTCCTCACACATTGCTTTTCCCCCCATCTTTGTATCACCAGCAAACTTGGCTATGTTACACTCAGTACTTTCTTCCAAGTAGTTAATATAGATTGCAAATAGTTGGAGTCCTAGCACTGATCCCTGCGGCACCCCGCTAGTTACTGATTGCCAACCCGACAATGAACCATTTATCCTGACTCTCTGTTTTCTGTTAGTTAGCCAATCCTCTATCCATGCTAATATATTACCTGCAGTTAGTTGCAGTTAATCACAGTTAGTTAGTTAGTCACAGTTAGTCAGAGTCAGTTGCAGTTAGTCATTGTTAATCACAGTTGGAGTTTGTCGCAGTTAATTGCAATTAATTACAGTTAGTCACAGTTAGTTCAAGTTAATCACAGTTAGTTAGAGTTAATTACAATTAGTCACAGTCACAGATAATTACAGTTAGTCACAGTTAATTACAGGTAGTTGCAGTTCGTCGCAGTTAATTAGAGTTCATCACAGTCGCAGATAATTACAGTTAGTCGCAGTTCGACGCAGTTAATTACAGGTAGTCGCAGTTAGTCACAGTTAATTAGAGTTAGTCACAGTTAGTCGCTGTTAATTAGAGTTAGACACAGTTAGTCACAGTTGGTCACAGTCCGTCACAGATAGTGGCAGTTAGCCACAGTTAGTCGATGATAATTACAGTTAGTCAAAGTTAGTCACAGTCGCAGATAATTACAGTTAGTCAAAGTTAGTCACAGTTAATTACAGTTAGTGGCAGTACATCGCAGTTAATTACAGTTAGTCGCAGATAATTACAGTTAGATGCCATTAATTACTGTTAGTCACAGTTAATTACACTTAGACTCAGTTAGTCACTATTAGTCGCAGTCAGTTGCAGTTAATTACAGTTACTCGCAGCTACTCGCAGTTCGTCACAGTTAGTTAAAGTTAGTTGCAGTTATTCGCAGCTAGTTTGTTAGTCCCAGTTAGTCGCAGTTAGTCACAATTAAATAGAGTTAGTCACAGTTAAGCACAGTTAATTACAGTTAGTCGCTGTTAATCACAGTTAGTTAGAGCTGTCGCAGTTAGTCCGAGTTGGTCGCAGTTAGTCACAGTTAATCTCAGTTAGTCACAGTTAGTCACAGTTTGTCACAAATAATCAGAGTTAGTCACGGTTAATCTGAGTTAGTTGCAGTTATTCATGGTTAATCGCAGTTAGTTATAGATAGTTGTAGTTAATCATGGTTAATCACAGTTAGTTGTAGTTAGTCACAGTTAGTTAGTGTTAGTCGCTGTTAGTCGCAGTTAGTTAGAGTTAGTCACAGTTAGTGAGAGTTATTCTTAGTTAGTTAGATTTAGTTGCAGTTAGTTAGAGTTAGTCATGGTTAATTATAGTTAATTATAGTTAGTCACAGTTAGTTACAGTTAGTCACCGTTAATTAGTTGCAGTTAATTACAGTTAGTCACAGTTACTTAGTGTTAGTCACTGTTAATTGCAGTTAATCTCAGTTAGTCACAGTTAGTCATAGTCGCAGTTAATCACATTGAATCGCAGTTACTTACAGTTAGTCGCAATTACAGTTATTCAGAGATGGTCATAATTAGTCGCAGTTATAGTTAGTTGCAGTTAATTATGGTTAGTCACATTTAGTCGCAGGTAGGCACAGTTTGTTAGTTAGTCTCAGTTAGTCATAGTTAATTACAGTTAATTACAGTTAGTTGCTGTTAGTCACAGTTAACTACAGTTAGTCACAGTTAACTACATTTAGTCGCAGTTAGTGGCAGTTAGTGTTAGTCACAGTTAGAGATGTTTGCAGTTAGTCACAGTTAGTCGCAGTTAGTCACTATTAGTCACAGTTTGTCACAGTTAATTAGAGTTAGTCACTAGTAAGTCACAGTTAATTACAGCTAGTCATAGTTAATTAGAGTTAGTCACTACTAAGTCACAGTTAATTACAGTTAATCACAGCTAATTAGAGTTAGTTACTAGTAATTCACAGTCACAAATAATTTCAGTTAGTCGCAGTTTGTCACAGTTAATCAGTTAGTTAGAGTTAGTCACAGTTAGTTAGTCGCAGTTAATTGTTGTTAATCATAGTTAATTGCAGTTAGTTAGAGTTCGTCACAGTCACTGTTAGCTACAGTTCATAATGGTTAGTTGCAGTTAGTTAGTGTTAGTTGCAGTTATTTAGAGTTAATCGCATTTAGTTAGTTGCAGTTAGTTAGAGTTAGTCGCCAATAGTTAGACTTAATCGCAGTTAATTATAGTTAGTTACAGTTCGTTGCAGCTAGTTGCGGTTAATTACAGTTACTCGCAGTGAGTCTCAGGTAATTAAAGTTAGCCGCAGTTAGTCACAGTTAATTACAGGTAGTCACCGTTAGTTAGTGTTAGTCGCAGTTAGACATAGTTAGTCACAGTTAATCACAGTCACAGTTAGTTAGCATTAGTCACATTTAGTTAGAGTTAGTCACAGTTACAGTTAATTACAGTTAGTCACAATTAGTCACAGTTACAGATAGTCACAGTTAGTCACAGATGGTCACTGTTAATCACAGTTAGTCGGAGTTAGTCGCAGATAGTCACAGTTAGTTAGTGTTAGTCGCAGTAAGTGAGTTAGTCACAGTTATTTGCTGTCAATCATAGCGAGTTAGAGTTAGTCACAGTTAATCGCAGTTATTTTGAGTTAGTCACAGTTAGTCACAAATAATTTCAGTTAGTTGCAGTTCGTCACCATTAATCGCAGTTAGTTAGAGTTAGTCACAACACAGTTAGTCAGTTAGTCGCAGTTAATTATTGTTAATCATAGTTAATCACAGTTAGTTAGAGTTGGTCACAGTTAATTGCAGTTCGTCATGGTTAGTCACAGTTAGTCCTAGTCGTAGTTAATTACAGTTATTCACAGTGAGTCACAGGTAATTACAGTTAGCCGCAGTCAGTCACAGTTAATTACAGGTAGTCACCAATTAGTTATTGTTAATCGCAGTTAATTACAGTTAATCACAGTTAGTCACAGTTAATCGCAATTAGTTAGAGTTAATCGCAGTTAATCGTGGTTAGTCACACTTAATTACAGTTAGTCACAGTTAATCGCAGTTAGTTACAGTTAATCACAGTCAATTACAGTTAGTCGCAGTTAATTTCAGTTAAGCACAATTAATTGCAATTAGTCACAGATAATTACAGTTACTCACAGTTGGTCGCAGTTAATCACAGTTGATTTAAGTTAATCTCAGTTAGTCAGAGTTAATTACAGTTAATCACAGTTAGTTACAGTTAGTTGCAGTTAGTCACAGTTAGTTAGTGTTAGTCGCTGTTAGTCGCAGTTAGTTAGAGTTAGTCGTAGTTAGTCATAGTCACAGTAAATTAATTAGTCACAGTTAGTTAGCGTTAATCACAGTCAGTCACTGTTAATTACAGTTAATTACAGTTAGTAGCAGTTAATTACAATTAGTCACAGTTATTTAGTGTTAGTCAGAGTCAGTCACTGTTAATTACAGGTAATTATAATTAGTCGCAGTTAATCACAGTCACAGTAAATCACAGTTAGTTACAGTTAGTTGCAATTAATTACAGTTATTGAGAGTTAGTCATAGTTAGTCACAGTTAGTTATACTTAGTCGCAGTTAATCATGGTTAGTCACATTTAGTCATAGTTAGGCATAGTTAGTTAGAGTTAGTCACAGTTAGTTAGAGATAGTCGCAGTTATTCACGGTTAGTTTGAGTAAGTCGCAGTTATTCGCGGTTAGTCACAGCTAATTTCAGTGAGTCGCAGTTAATTACAGTTAAGCACAATTAATTACAGTTAGTCAGAGATAATTACAGTTACTCACAGGTAGTCGCAGATTGTCGCAGTTAATTACAGTTAGTTGCAGTTAGTCACAGTTTATTACAGTTAGTCACAGTTAATTACAGTTGGTCACATTTAGTCATAGTTAGCCGCAGTTAGTCGCAGATAATAAGAACATAAGAAATAGGAGCAGGAGTAGGCCATACGGCCCATCGAGCCTGCTCCGCCATTCAATAAGATCATGGCTGATCTGACCATGAACTCAGCTCCACTTCCCTGCCCGCGCTCCATAACCCCTTATCCCCTTATCGTTTAACAAACTGTTTATTTCTGTTTTAAATTCATTCAATGTCCCAGCTTCCACACCTCTCTGAGGCAATGAATTCCACAGATTTACAATCCTCTGAGAGAAGAAATTCCTCCTCATCTTAGTTTTAAATGGGCGGCCCCTTATTCTAAGATCATGGTCTCTAGTGCTAGTCTCCTCCATGTGGAAACATCCTCTCTGCATCCACCTTGTCAAGCCCCCTCATAATCTTATACATTTTGATAAGATCACCTCATTCTTCTGAATTCCAATGAGTAGAGGCCCAACCGACTCAACCTTTCCTCATAAGTCAACCTTTCCTCATCTCCACAATCAACTTAGTGAACCTTCTATGAACTGCCTCCAAAGCAAGTATATCCTTTCGTAAATATGGAAACCAAAACTGCACGCAGTATTCCAGGTGTGGCCTCACCAATACCCCTGTATAGCTGGAGCAATACTTCCCTGCTTTTATACTCCATCCCCTTTGCAATAAAGGCCAAGATTCCATTGGCCTTCCTGATCACTTGCTGTACCTGCATACTATCCTTTTGTGTTTCATGCACAAGTACCCTCAGGTCCCACTGTACTGCAGCACTTTGCAATCTTTCTCCATTAAATAATAACTTGCTCTTTGATTTTTTTTCTGCCGAAGTGCATGACCTCACACTTTCCAACATTATACTCCATCTGCCAAATTTTTGCCCACTCACTTAGCCTGTCTATGTTCTTTTGCAGATTTTTTGTGTCCTCCTCACACGTTGCTTTTCCTCCCATCTTTGTAGCGTCAGCAAACTTGGCTATGTTACACTCAGTCCCTTGTTCCAAGTCGTTAATATAGATTGTAAATAGTTGGGGTCCCAGCACTGATCCCTGCGGCACCCCGCTAGTTACTGATTGCCAACCAGAGAATGAACCATTTTTCCCATCGCAGTTAGTCACAATTAATTAGAGTTAGTCGCAGTTAATTACAGTTAAGCACAATTAATTACAGTTAGACTCAGTTAGTTGCAGTTACTTAGAATTAGTCGCTGTTAATCACAATTAGTCACTGTTAATCACAGCTAGTCGCTGTTAATTACAATTGGTCACAGTTAATCACGATTAGTCACAGTTAGTCGCAGGTAGTTAGTGTTAGTCGCTGTTGGTCGCAGTTAGATAGAGTTACTCACAGTTATTTAGCTTAGTCGTAGTTAGTTAGAGTTAGTTGTGGTTAGTTAGAGTTAGTCATGGTTACTTACAGTTAATTGTAGTTAGTCACAGTTAGTAGGACCTCAAAGGTAGTAATCTCAGGATTGCTACCAGTGCCACGTGTTAGTCAGAGAAGGAATTGCAGGATAGCTCAGCTTGAGGGGTGGTGCAGAAGGGAGGGATTCAAATTCCTGGGACATTGGAACCAGTTCTGGGAGAGGTGGGACCAATACAAACCGGACGGTCTGCACCTGGGCAGGACCACAATCAATGTCCTCGGGGGAGTGTTTGCTAGTGCTGTTGGGGAGGGGTTAAACTAATATGGCAGGGGGATGGGAACCTATACAGGGAGACAGAGGGAAGTAAAATAGGGGCAGAAACAAAAGATAGAAAGAAAAAAAGTAAAAGTGGAGGGCAGAGAAACCCAAGGCAAAAATCAAAAAGGGCCACATTACAGCAAAATTCTAAAGGGGCAAAGTATATTAAAAAGACAAGCCTGAAGGCTCTGTGCCTCAATGCGAGGAGTATTCGTAATAAGGTGGACGAATTAACTGCACAGACAGCAATTAATGAATATGATATAATTGCCATCACGGAGACATGGCTCCAGGGTGACCAAGGCTGGGAACGTAACATCCAGGGGTATTCAACATTCAGGAAGGATAGACAGAAAGGAAAAGGAGGTGGGGTAGCATTGCTGGTTAAAGAGAAAATTAACGCAATAGTAAGGAAGGACATTAGCTTGGATGATGTGGAATCGGTATGGGTGGAGCTGTGGAACACCAAAGGGCAGAAAACACTAGTGGGAGTTGTGTACAGACCACCAAATAGTAGTAGTGAGGTTGGGGACAGCATCAAACAAGAAATAAGGGATATGTGCAATAAAGGTACAGCAGTTATCATGGGTGACTTTAATCTACATATAGATTGGGCTAACCAAACTGGTAGCAATATGATGGAGGAGGATTTCCTGGAGTGTATTAGGGATGGTTTTCTCGACCAATATGTCAAGGAACCATCTAGAGGGCTGGCCATCCTAGACTGGGTGATGTGTAATGAGAAAGGACTAATTAGCAATCTTGTTGTGTGAGGCCCCTTGGGGAAGAGTGACCATAATTTGGTAGAATTCTTTATTAAGATGGAGAGTGACAGTGTTAATTCAGAGACTAGGGTCCTGAACTTAAGGAAAGGTAACTTCGATGGTATGAGATGTAAATTGGCTAGAATAGACTGGCAAATGATACTTAAAGGGTTGACAGTAGATCGGCAATGGCAAACATTTAAAGATCACATGGATGAACTTCAACAATTGCACATCCCTGTCTGGAGTAAAAATAAAACGGGGAAAGTGGCTCAACCGTGGCTAACAAGGGAAAATAAGGATAGTGTTAAATCCAAGGAAGAGGCATATAAATTGGCCAGATAAAGCAGCAAACCTGAGGACTGGGAGAAATTTAGAATTCAGCAGAGGAGGACAAAGGGTTTAATGAGGAGGGGGAAAATAGAGTATGAGAGGAAGCTTGCCGGGAACATAAAAACTGACTTGCAAAAGCTTCTATAGATATGTGAAGAGAAAAAGATTAGTGAAAACAAACGTACATCCCTTGCAGTTAGATTCAGGTGAATTTATAATGGGGAACAACAAAATGGCAGAACAGTTGAACAAATACTTTGGTTCTTTCTTCACAAAGGAAGACACAAATAACCTTCTGGAAATACTAGGGGACCGAGGGTCTAGTGAGGAGGAGCTGAAGGATATCCTTATTGGGCAGGAAATTGTTTTAGGGAAATTGATGGGATTGAAGGCCGATAAATCCCCGGGGCCTGACAGTCTGCATCCCAGAGTACTTAAGGAAGTGGCCCTAGAAATGGTGGATGCATTGGTGATCATTTTCCAACAGTCTATCGACTCTCGATCAGTCCCTATTGACTGGAGGGTAGCTAATGTAACACCACGTTTTAAAAAAGGAGGGGGAGAGAAAATGGGTAATTATAGACCGATTAACCTGACATCAGTAGTGGGGAAAATGTTGGAATCAATTGTTAAAGATGAAATAACAACGCATTTGGAAAGCAGTGACAGGATCGGTCCAAGTCAGCATGGCTTAATGAAAGGGAAATCATGCTTGACAAATCTTCTGGAATTTTTTGAGGATGTAACTAGTAGAGTTGACAAGGGAGAACCAGTGGATGTGGTGCATTTGGACTTTCAAAAGGCTTTTGGCAAGGTCCCTCACAAGAGATTGGTGTGCAAAATTAAAGCACATGGTATTGGGGGTAATGTACTGACATGGATAGAGAACTGGTTGGCAGACAGGAAGCAGAGAGTCGGGATAAATGGGTCCTTTTCAGAATGGCAGGCAGTGACTAGTGGATTGCCGCAGGGCTCAGTGCTAGGACCCCAGCTATTTACAATATACATTAATGATTTGGATGAAGGAATTGAGTGTAATATCTCCAAGTTTGCAGATGACACTAAACTGGGTGGCGGTGTGAGCTGTGAGGAGGACGCTAAGAGGCTGCAGGGTGACTTGGATAAGTTAGGTGAGTGGGCAAATGCATGGCAGATGCAGTATAATGTGGATAAATGTGAGGTTATCCACTTTGGGGGCAGCAATGCAAAGGCAGAATATTATCTGAATGGCGGCAGATTAGGAAAAGGAGAGGTGCAACGAGACCTGGGTGTCATGGTACATCAGTCATTGAAAGTTGGCATGCAGGTACAGCAGGCGGTGAAGAAGGCAAATGGTATGTTGGCCTTCATAGCTAGGGGATTTGAGTATAGGAGCAGGGAGGTCTTACTGCAGTTGTACAGAGCCTTGGTGAGGCCTCACCTGGAGTACTGCGTGCAGTTTTGGTCACCTTACTTAAGGAAGGATATACTAGCTTTCGAGAGCGTACAGAGACGATTCACTCGGCTGATTCCGGAGATGAGGGGGTTATCTTATGATAGATTAAGTAGACTGGATCTTTATTCGTTGGAGTTCAGAAGGATGAGGAGTGATCTTATAGAAACATTTAAAATAATGAAAGGGATAGACAAGATAGAGGTAGAGAGGTTGTTTCCACTGGTCGGGGAGACTAGAACTAGGGGGCACAGCCTCAAAATATGAGGGAGCCAATTTAAAACCGAGTAGAGAAGGAATTTCTTCTCCCAGAGGGTTGTGAATCTGTGGAATTCTCTGCCCAGGGAAGCAGTTGAGGCTAGCTCATTGAATGTATTCAAATCACAGATCGATAGATTTTTAACCAATAAGGGAATTAAGGGTTATGGGGAGCGGGCGGGTAAGTGGAGCTGAGTCCACGGCCAGATCAGCCATGATCTTGTTGAATGGTGGAGCAGGCTCGAAGGGCTAGATGGCCGACTCCTGTTCCAAATTCTTATGTTCTATGTTCTGATGTTCAGTTTTGGTCTAATCTGAGGAAGGACGTTCTTGCTATTGAGGGAGTGCAGCGAAGGTTCACCAGACTGATTCCCGGGATGGCAGGACTGACATATGAAGAGAGACTGGATCGACTGGGCTTTTATTCACTGGAGTTTAGAAGGATGAGAGGGGATCTCATGGAAACATATAAAATTCTGACGGGACTGGACAGGTTAGATGCAGGAAGAATGTTCCCGATGTTGGGTAAGTCCAGAACCAGGGGACACAGTCTAAGGATAAGGGGTAAGCCATTTAGGGTTGAGATGAGGAGAAACTTCTTCACTCAGAAAGTTGTTAACCTGTGGAATTCCCGACCGCAGAGAGTTGTTGATGCCAGTTCGTTGGATATATTCAAGAGGGAGTTAGATATGGCCCTTACAGCTAAAGGGATAAAGAGGTATGGAGAGAAAACAGGAAAGGAGTACTGAGGTGAATGATCAGCCGTGATTTTATTGAATGGTGGTGCAGGCTCGAAGGGCCGAATGGCCTACTCCTGCACCTATTTTCTATGTTTCTATGTTAGTTGCAGTTGGTTAAAGTTGGTTACGGTTAGTCACTGTTAATTTCAGTTAATTACAGTTAGTCTCAATTAATTACAGTTAGTCGCAGTTAATTACAGTCACAGTTAGTTAGTGTTAGTCACAGTTAGTCACTGTTAATTACAGTTAATCATAATTAGTCTCAGTTAGTCGCAGTCAATCACAGTAAGTCGCAGTTCATCACAGTTCGTTACAGTTAATCGCAATTAATTACTTATTGAGAGTTAGTCACAGTTAGTTATAGTTAGTGACAGTTAATCACGGTTAGTCACATTTAGTCACCGTTAGGCACAATTTGTTAGAGTTAGTAACAGTTAGAGTTAATTGCTGTAATTCACAGTTAGTTTGTGTAAGTCGCATTTATTCGCAGTTAATCGCGGTTAGTCAGAGTTAGTCGTAGTTAGTCACAGTTAGTTAGTGTTAGTCGCTGTTAATCGCAGTTAGTTAGAGTTGGTTACAGTTAGACGCAATTAGTCATAGTTAGTCACAGTTAGTTAGAGTTAGTCACAGTTAATTACATTTAGTCACAGTTGATCTCATTTAGTCACAGTTAGTTAGTCGTAGTTAGTTAGAGTTAGTGACAGTTAGTCGCAGTTCGTCGCAGTTAGTCGCACTTAATAACCATTAGTCGCAGTTAGACGCAGTTACTTACAGTTACTTAGTTACTTACAGTTAGTCACACTTAGTTAGTTAATTATAGTTAGTTAGAGTTAGTCACAATTAATTAGTTAGTCATAGTCGCAGTTAGTCTCAATTAGTCACAGTTAGTTTGAGTTAGTCGCAGTTAATTACTGTTAGTCGCAATTAGTCACAGTTCATTTACAGTTAGTCACAGTTAGTTAGAGTTAGTCTCAGCTAGTCGCAGTTCGATAGGGCTAGACTTTCGCCTTCATTATCGCCGATTTTCTCAGCAGTTGAGCTGTTTTTCCGCCCGGCGAAAGTTTTCCCTTAAGTTTTTTCATGGTATCGCCCACATCTGAACATGCCCACCGAGACCAAACCGCCCACGTGCAACGCCGAGAACAACCGCCAGAGTATAAGTTTGTCCTTAACCGCCAATGTCCAGATCGCCGAGATAACCGCCCTGTAAAAGTTATTTAAACAGGGCAGTAGGTGAGTACTCTGCAAAGAAAGGTAAGTTAAAGGTTCTTTTTTTTAATGTTAAAATGGCAATTAGGTATAAAAGCAACTTGGGAATGCTTTGTAGGTTTTTATTTTTTTTAATTTAAAGCTTTTTTTGTTAATTTTTCCCTCTTCCCTAGGCCCAACCGCAGCCTCGGACTAAATTTTAGTACTTACCATCC
Organism: Pristiophorus japonicus; assembly: GCF_044704955.1. Lineage (NCBI taxonomy): Eukaryota > Metazoa > Chordata > Chondrichthyes > Pristiophoridae > Pristiophorus > Pristiophorus japonicus. Next base: position 106,757,993 of record NC_091988.1, on the reverse strand, counting down.
ATTCCGGTAACGACCACCCATGTTACCAACTTTCCACTTAACCGCCAAAAAAACCGGCGACAATGAGTGTGCATTGCCCATTTTCTCACCGCGATTAGTTTTAATTACTTTAAACATAAAAATGGAAATTTTCGCCAGCATTACTCACCGAACATTAGCAGTTCTTCTCAGCGGGCAATCAGGTATTGAGGGGCTTTAGGGAAAGTCTAGCCCATAGAGTTAGTCACAATTTGTCACAGTTAGTCACAGTTATATGCAGTAAGTTACAGTTAGTCGCATTTAGTCACAGTTAGTTGTAGTTTGCTGCAGTTAATTATAGTTTATTATATTTAGTCACAGCTTGTCACAGTTAATTATGTTTAGTCACAGTTTATCGCTGTTTGTCGCAGTTAGTTAGTCACAATTGGTTGCATTAGTCACAGTTAGTTAGAGTTAGTGACAGTTTGTCGCAGTTAGTTACAGTTAGTTAGAGTTTGTCGCAGTTTGTCACACTTAATCACAGTTCTTCACAGTAAGGCACAGTTAATTACATTTAGGCACAGTTAATTACATTTAGTCACAATTAGTCGTAGGTAGTTAGAGTTAGTCGCAGTTAGTTAGAATTAGCTCAAGTTAGTCACAATTAATTACAGTTAATCACAGTTAGTTGCAGTTAGTTAGTCACAGTTAGAGTTAGACTGCGATAGTTGCAGTTAGTCGCAGTTAGTTGCACTTAGTCACAGTTAGATAGTTAGTCGCAGTATGTCACAGTTCGTCACAGTTAATTACAGTTAGTCACAGTTAGTTAGAGTTAGTCACAGTTAGAGTTAGTCGCAGTTAGTCACAGTTCATTTTATTTAGTCAGTCACAGTTAATTATAGTTAGTTGCAATTGGTCACAGTTAATTACAGTTAGTCGCAGTTATTCACAGTACGTTACAGTAGTCGCAGTTACTTACAGTTAATTATATTTAGTCACAGTCAGTTCATTACTGTTAGTCACAGTTTATCACAGTTAATTACTGTTAGTCACATTTAGTCGGTTACTCACAATTAGTTAGAGCTAGTCACAGTTAGTTAGAGTTAGTCGCATTTAATTACAATTAATTACAGTTAGTCGCAGTTAGTAACAGTTAGCAATAATTAATTACAGTTGGACACAGTTAGTCACAGCTAGTTAGATTTAGTCACAGTTAATTCCAGTTAATTCCAGTTATTCACAGTCACAATTAGTTAGAGTTAGACTGCGATAGTCACTGTTAGTCGCAGTTAGATAGAGTTAGTCGCAGTTTATCACAGTTAGTCACAATTAATTACAGTTAGTCGCAGTTAGTTAGTCGCAGTTAATTACATTTAGTCAATTAGCCACAGTTAATTATAGTTATTTGCAATTAGTCACAGTTAATTACAGTTAGTCGCAGTTATCAGCAGTAAGTTACAGTAGTTGCATTTACTTAGTTAATTATATTTAGTCACAGTTAGTCAGTTAATTACAGTTAGTCACATTTATTCAGTTACTCACAGTAAGTTGTAGTTAGTTAGTTAGTCGCAGTTAGTTAGAGTTAGTCACAGTTAGTCACAGTTGGTCGCAGATAGTTACAGTTAGTCACAGTTAGTCGCAGTTAGTTAGAGTTAGTCGCAATTGGTAGCAGTTAGTCGCACTTAGTTAGAGTTAGTGACAGTTAGTCACAGTTCGTTGCAGTTAGTCACAGCTCGAGTTAGTCACAATTAATCGTAGTTAGTCTCAGTTAATTATTTTTAGTCACATTTATTCGCAGTTAATTACTGTTAGTCGCAGTTACTTACAGTTAATTATATTTAGTCACAGTTAGTCAGTTAATCATGGTTAGTAACAGTTTATCGCAGTTAATTACTGTTATTCACATTTACTCAGTTAGTCACAGTTAGTCACAGTTAGTAACAGTTAGTCTTAATTAATTACAGTTTGTCTCAGTTAGTCACAGTTCATCTCAGTTAGTCACAGTTATTTACAGTTAATTACAGTTAGTTGCAGTTAGTAACAGTTAGTCATAATTAATTAGTTTGTCTCAGTTAATCACAGTTCGTCTCAGTTAGTCACAGTTAATTACAGTTAGTCACATTTAGTTAGTGTTAGTTCGAGTTCGTCCGAGTTGGTCACAATTAATTACAGTTAGTCAGAGTTAGTCGCAATTAGTTAGAGTTAGACTGTGATAGTCACTGTTAGTTGCAGTTAGGTAGAGTTAGTAGCAGTTTGTCTCAGTTAGTCACAGTTAACTACAGTTAGTCGCAGTTAGTTAGAGTTAATTACAGTTAGTCGCAGTTAATTACATTTAGTCACAGTTAGTCGCAGTTAGTTAGTTAGTCGCAATTGGTAGCAGTTAGTCGCACTTAGTTAGAGTTAGTGACAGTTAGTCGCAGTTCGTCGCAGTTAGTCACAGATAGTTTGAGTTAGTCACAGTTAGTCGTAGTTAGTCTCAGTTAATTATAGTTAGTCACATTTATTCGCAGTTAATTACCATTAGTCGCAGTTAATTGCAGTTAATTAAAGTTAGTCGCAGTTAGTTGCAGTTTCAGTTAGTCACAGTTAGTTAGAATTAGCCGCAGTTAGTCACAGATAGTTACAGTTAGTCACTATTAGTCGCATTTAGTTAGAGTTAGTCACAATTGGTCGCAGTTCGCAGTTAGTCGCAGTTATTAGAGTTAGTGACAGTTAGTCGTAGTTCGTCACAGTTAGTCACAGTTAGTTTGAGTTAGTCGCAGTTAATTACTGTTAGTCACAGTTGGTCGCAGTTAATTACATTTATTCGCAGTTAATCACAGTTAATTACAGTTAGTCGCAGTTAGTTAGAGTTAGGCGCAGCTAATTGCAGTTAGATCGAGATATTCGCAATTAGTCACAGTTAATTACAGTTAATCGCAATTAATTGCAGTTAGTCACAGTTAGTCACATAGTCACAGTTAGTTAGTGTTAGTTGCAGTTAGATAGAGTTAATCGCAGTTAGTTAGAGTTAGACTGCGATAGTCGCAGAGTTAGTTTGAATTAGTCACAATTAATTACAGTTACTCACAGTTAGTCGCAGTTAGAATTAGACTGCGATAGTCGCAGTTAGTCACAGTTAGTCGCAGTTAGAAAGAGTTAGTTGCTGTTAGTCGCAGTTTGTCGCAGTTAATTACAGTTAGTCGCAGTTGGTTAGAGTTAATTACAGTTGGATGCAGTTAGTCACAGTTAGTCAATTAGAGTTAGTCACAGTTAATTACATTTAGTCCCAGTTAGTCGCAAATATTTGCAGTAAGTTTCACTAGTCGCAGTTACTTACGGTTAATTATGTTTAGTTACAGTTAATTACAGTTAGTCACAGTTTATCATAGTTTGTCGCAGTTAATTATAGTTAGTCGCATTTAGTCGGTTAGTCACAGTTAGTAAGAGGTAGTTGCAGTTAGTTAGAGTTAGACGCAGTTTTAATTACAGTTAGTCGCAGTTAGTAACAGTTAGTCACAATTAATTGCAGTTAATCGCAGTTAGTCGCAGTTAATTAGACTTAGACTGCAATAGTCGCTGTTAGTCGCAGCTAGTCGTAGTTAGGTAGAGTTAGTCACAGTTGGCACAGTTACAGTTAATTATATTTAGTCACAGTTAGTCGTAATTAATTACAGTTAGTCTCAGTTAGTCACAGTCAATTACAATTAGTCAGAACTAGTCGCAGTTAGATAGAGTTAGTCGCAGTTTATAAGAACATAAGAAATAGGAGCAGGAGTAGGCCATATGACCCCTCGAGCCTGCTCCGCCATTCAATATGATCATGGACTCAGGTCCACCTCCCTGCCCGCTCCCCATAACCCTTATTGTTTAAGAAACTGTTTATTTCTGTCTTAAATTTATTCAATGTCCCAGCCCCCACAGCTCTCTGGGGCAGTGAGTTCCACAGATCCACAACCCTCTGAGAGAAGAAATTACTCCTCATCTCAGTTTTAAACATTCGGCCCCGTATTCTAAGATTATGCCCCCTAGTTCTAGTCTCCCCTATCAGTGGAAACATCCTCTCTGCATCCACCTTGTCAAGCCCCCTCATAATCTTATACGTTTCGATAGGATCACCTCCCATTCTTCTGAATTACAATAAGTAGATGCCCAACCTACTCAACCTTTCCTCATAAGTCAACCCCCTCATCTCCGGAATCAATCTAGTGAACCTTCTCTGAAGTGCTCCCAAAGCAAGTATATCCTTTCGTAAATATGCGTTACTTTGAATTAGTCACAATTAATTACAGTTAGTCGCCGTTAGAGTTAGACTGCGATAGTCGCAGTTTGTCGCAGTTAATTACAGTTAGTCGCAGTTTGTTAGAGTTAATTACAGTTAGACGCAGTAGTCACAATTAATTACAGTTAGTCACAGTTAGTCGCAGTTAGTTAGAGTTAGTCGCAGTAATTCACAGTTAATTACAGATGGTCGCAGTTAATTACAGCTAGGCACAGTTAATTACAGTTAGTCACAATTTGCCACAGCTAGTCGCAGTTAGTTAGAGTTAGTCACAGTTAGTTAGAGCTGGTTAGAGTTTCTCACAGTTAATTATATTTAGTCGCAGTTAGTCACAGTTAGTTAGAATTAGTTACCATAAGACGCAGTACGTCACAGTTAATTACAGTTACTCGGAGTTAATTATAGTTAGTTGCTGTCAGATGCAGTAGGACACAGATAATTGCAGTTAGTCGCAGTTAATTATAGTTAGTCACAGTTAATTACAGTTAGTCACAATTGGTCGTAGTTAATCGCAGTTAATTAGAGTTAGCCACAATTGGTCGCACAGTCTCAGTTAGTTAGAGTTAGTGATTGTTAGTCGCAGTTCAAAGCAGTTAGTCACAGTTAGTTAGACTTAGTCACAGTTTGTCACAGTTAGTCACAGATATTCACAATAAGTTACAGTAGTCGCAGTTACTTACAGTTAATTATAATTAGTCACAGTTAGTCACAGTTAGTCACAGTTAATTACAGTTAGTTAGAGTTAGTTTGAATTAGTCATAATTAATTACAGTTCGTCATCGTTAGTCAGACTGCGATAGTCGCAGTTAGTCACAGTTTGTCGCAGTTAATTACAGTTAGTTCGTGTTAATTCAGTTAGACGCAGTTAGTCACAGTTAATTACAGTTAGTTATAGTTCATTACAGTTAGTTAGAGTTAATCACAATTAATTACAGTTAGTCGCAGTAATTCACAGTTAGTTACAGTTAGTCGCAGCTAATTACAGTTAGTCGCTGTTAATTACATTTTGTCTCAGTTAGTCACAGTTAATCACAATTGGTCACAGTTAATCACAGTTAGTTAGAGTTAGTGATAGTTATTCGCAGTTCGTTGCAGTTAGTCACAGTTAGAGTTAGTCACAATTGGTCGCAGTTAGTTAGAGTTAGTGACTGTTAGTCGCAGTTCATCGCAGTTAGTTAGAGTTCATCACAGTTTGTCGCAGCTAGTCGCAGTTAATGACATTTAGTCGCAGTTAGTCACAGATCGTCGCAGTTAGTTAGTGTTAGTCGCAGTTAGAGTTAGTCGCAATTAATTACAGTTAGTTCAAATTAATCACAATTAATTACAGTTAGACACAGTTAGCTAGAGTTAGACTGCGATAGTCACTGTTAGTCACAGTTAGTCACCATTGGATAGAGCTAGTCACAGTTTGTCGCAGTTAGCTACATTTAATTAGAGTTAATTACAGTTCATCGCAGTTAGTCTCAGTTCATTACAGTCAATTACAGTTAGTCACATTTAGTTAATGTGAGTTCGAGTTAGTTCAAGTTAGTCATAATTAATTACAGTTAGTCAGGGTTAGTCGCAATTAGTTAGAGTTAGACTGCAATAGTCGCAGTTAGTCGCAGTTTGTCACAGTTAATTACAGTTAGTCACAGTTAGTTAAAGTTAGTCACAGTTAGTTACATTTAGTCGCAGTTAGTCACAGTTAGTTAGAGTTAGTCGCAATTAGTCACAGATAGTTACAGTTAGTGTTTGCTAGTGCTGTTGGGGAGGAGTTAAACTAATATGGCAGGGGGATGGGAACCAATGCAGGGAGATAGAGGGAAACAAAAATGAGGCAAAAGCAAAAGACAGAAAGGAGATGAGGAAAAGTGGAGGGCAGAGAAACCCAAGGCAAAGAACAAAAAGGGCCATTGTACAGCAAAATTCTAAAAGGACAGAGGGTGTTAAAAAAAACAAGCCTAAAGGCTTTGTGTCTTAATGCAAGGAGTATCTGCAATAAGGTGGATGAATTAACTGTGCAAATAGATGTTAACAAATATGATGTGATTGGGATTACGGAGACGTGGCTCCAGGATGATCAGGGCTGGGAACTCAACATCCAGGGGTATTCAACATTCAGGAAGGATAGATTAAAAGGAAAAGGAGGTGGGGTAGCATTGCTGGTTAAGGAGGAGATTAAGGCAATAGTTAGGAAGGACATTAGCTTGGATGATGTGGAATCTATATGGGTAGAGCTGCAGAACACCAAAGGGCAAAAAACATTAGTGGGAGTTGTGTACAGACCTCCAAACAGTAGTAGTGATGTTCGGGAGGGCATCAAACAGGAAATTAGGGGTGCATGCAATAAAGGTGCAGCAGTTATAATGGGTGACTTTAATATGCACATAGATTGGGCTAACCAAACTGGAAGCAATACGGTGGATGAGGATTTCCTGGAGTGCATAAGGGATGGTTTTTTTAGACCAATATGTCGAGGAACCAACTAGGGGGGAGGCCATCTTAGACTGGGTGTTATGTAATGAGAGAGGATTAATTAGCAATCTCATTGTGCGAGGCCCCTTGGGGAAGAGTGACCATAATATGGTGGAATTCTGCATCGGGATGGAGAATGAAACAGTTAATTCAGAGACCATGGTCCAGAACTTAAAGAAGGCTAACTTTGAAGGTATGAGGCGTGAATTGGCTGGGATGGATTGGCGAATGATACTTAAGGGGTTGACTGTGGATGGGCAATGGCAGACATTTAGAGACCGCATGGATGAACTACAACAATTGTACATTCCTGTCTGGCATAAAAATAAAAAAGGGAAGGTGGCTCAACCGTGGCTATCAAGGGAAATCAGGGATAGTATTAAAGCCAAGGAAGTGGCATACAAATTGGCCAGAAATAGCAGTGAACCTGGGGACTGGGAGAAATTTAGAACTCAGCAGAGGAGGACAAAGGGTTTGATTAGGGCAGGGAAAATGGAGTATGAGAAGAAGCTTGCAGGGAACATTAAGACGGATTGCAAAAGTTTCTATAGATATGTAAAGAGAAAAAGGTTAGTAAAGACAAACATAGGTCCCCTGCAGTCAGAATCAGGGGAAGTCATAACGGGGAACAAAGAAATGGCGGACCAATTGAACAAGTACTTTGGTTCGGTATTCACGAAGGAGGACACATACAACCTTCCGGTTATAAAATGGGTCGGGGGGTCTAACAAGGAGGAGGAACTGAGGGAAATCCTTATTAGCCGGGAAATTGTGTTGGGGAAATTGATGGGATTGAAGGCCGATAAATCCCCAGGGCCTGATGGACTGCATCCCAGAGTACTTAAGGAGGTGGCCTTGGAAATAGTGGATACGTTGACAGTCATTTTCCAACATTCCATTGACTCTGGATCAGTTCCTATGGAGTGGAGGGTAGCCAATGTAACCCCACTTTTTAAAAAAGGAGGGAGAGAGAAAACAGGGAATTATAGACCGGTCACCCTGACATCGGTAGTGGGTAAAATGATGGAATCAATTATTAAGGATGTCATAGCAGTGCATTTGGAAAGAGGTGACATGATAGGTCCAAGTCAGCATGGATTTGTGAAAGGGAAATCATACTTGACAAATCTTCTGGAATTTTTTGAGGATGTTTCCAGTAAAGTGGACAAGGGAGAACCAGTTGATGTGGTATATTTGGACTTTCAGAAGGCGTTCGACAAGGTCCAACACAAGAGATTGATGTGCAAAGTTAGAGCACATGGGATTGGGGGTAGTGTACTGACATGGATTGAGAACTGGTTGTCAGACAGGAAGCAAAGAGTAGGAGTAAATGGGTACTTTTCAGAATGGCAGGCAGTGACTAGTGGGGTACCACAAGGTTCTGTGCTGGGGCCCCAGCTGTTTACACTGTACATTAATGATTTAGATGAGGGGATTAAATGTAGTATCTCCAAATTTGCGGATGACACTAAGTTGGGTGGCAGTGTGAGCTGCGAGGAGGATGCTGTGAGGCTGCAGAGCGACTTGGATAGGTTAGGTGAGTGGGCAAATGCATGGCAGATGAAGTATAATGTGGATAAATGTGAGGTTATCCACTTTGGTGGTAAAAACAGAGAGACAGACTATTATCTGAATGGTGACAGATTAGGAAAAGGGTAGGTGCAAAGAGACCTGGGTGTCATGGTACATCAGTCATTGAAGGTTGGCATGCAGGTGCAGCAGGCGGTTAAGAAAGCAAATGGCATGTTGGCCTTCATAGCAAGGGGATTTGAGTACAGGGGCAGGGAGGTGTTGCTACAGTTGTACAGGGCATTGGTGAGGCCACACCTGGAGTATTGTGTACAGTTTTGGTCTCCTAACCTGAGGAAGGACATTCTTGCTATTGAGGGAGTGCAGCGAAGGTTCACCAGACTGATTCCCGGGATGGCGGGACTGACCTATCAAGAAAGACTGGATCAACTGGGCTTGTATTCACTGGAGTTCAGAAGAATGAGAGGGGACCTCATAGAAACATTTAAAATTCTGACGGGGTTAGACAGGTTAGATGCAGGAAGAATGTTCCCAATGTTGGGGAAGTCCAGAACCAGAGGTCACAGTCTAAGGATAAGGGGTAAGCCATTTAGGACCGAGATGCGGAGGAACTTCTTCACCCAGAGAGTGGTGAACCTGTGGAATTCTCTACCACAGAAAGTTGTTGAGGCCAATTCACTAAATATATTCAAAAAGGAGTTAGATGAGGTCCTTACTACTAGGGGGATCAAGGGGTATGGCGAGAAAGCAGGAATGGGGTACTGAAGTTGAATGTTCAGCCATGAACTCATTGAATGGCGGTGCAGGCTCGAAGGGCCGAATGGCCTACTCCTGCACCTATTTTCTATGTTTCTATGTCACAGTTAGTTAGAGTTAGTCGCAATTGATAGCAATTAGTCGCACTTAGTTAGAGTTAGTCGCAGTTAGTCGCAATTCATCGCAGTTAGTCATAGTTAATTACTGTTAGTCGCAGTTAATTAAGGTTAGTCGCAGTTAATTGCAGTTAGTCACAGCTAGTTACAGTTAGTCACTATTAGTCACAGTTAGTTAGTTAGTCATAATTGTTCGCAGTTAGTCGCAGTTAGTCACAGTTAGTTTGAGTTAGTCGCAGTTAATTACAGTTAGTCACAGTTAATTACATTTAATCGCAGTTAATCACAGTTAATTACAGTTAGTCGTAGTTAGTTAGAGTTAGTCGCAGCTAATTGCAGTTAGATCGAGATATTTGCAATTAGTCACAGTTAATTACAGTTAATTACAGTTAGTCACAGTTGGTCGCAATTAATTGCAGATAGTCACAGTTAGTCTCAGTCACAGTTAATTACAATTAGTCGCAGTTAGTCACAGTTAGTCATATAGTCATAGTTAATTACAGTTAGTTAGTGTTAGTCGCAGTTAGATAGAGTTAGTCGCAGTTAGTTAGAGTTAGACTGCGATAGTAGTAGAGTTAGTTTGAATTAGTCACAATTAATTACAGTTAGTCACAGTTAGTCGCAGTTAGTTAGAGTTAGACTGCGATAGTCGCAGTTAGTCGCAGTTCGTCGCAGCTAGTCATAGTTAGATAGAGTTAGTTGCAGTTAGTCACAGTTTGTTGCAGTTAATTACAGTTAGACGCAGTTAGTCACAGTTAGTTAGTTAGTCTCAGTTAGTTGGAGTTAGTCACAGTTAATTACATTTAATCGCAGTTAGTTGCATATATTTGCAGTAAGTTTCACTAGTCGCAGTTACTTAGTTAATTATATTTAGTCACAGTCACAGTTTATCACAGTTTGTCACAGTTAATTACAATTAATCGTATTTAGTCAGTGAGTCATAGTTAGTCACAGTAAGTTAGAGTTAGTCGCAGTTAATTACGCTTAGTCACAGTTAGTTAGACATAGTCGCAGTTAGTTAGACTTAGACTGCGATAGTCGCTGTTAGTCGCAGCTAGTTGCAGTTAGGTAGAGTTAGTCGCAGTTGTCAAGTTACAGTTAATTATATTTAGTCACAGTTAGTCGTAATTAATTACAGTTAGTCACAGTTAGTCGCAGTTAGTCAGAGCTAGTTGCAGTTTGATAGAGTTAGTCTCAGTTTATAAGAACATAAGAAATAGGAGCAGGAGTAGGCCATACGGCCCCTCGAGCCTGCTCCGCCATTCAATACGATCATGGCTGATCCGATCATAGACTCAGGTCCACCTCCCTGCCCGCTCCCTATAACCCCTTATTGCCTTATCGTTTGAGAAACTGTCTATTTTTGTCTTAAATTTATTCAATGTCCCAGCCCCCATAGCTCTCTGGGGCAGTGAGTTCCACAGAACTACAACCCTGAGAGAAGAAATTACTCCTCATCTCAGTTTTAAACATTCGGCCCCTTATTCTAAGATTTTGCCCTCTAGTTCTAATCTCCCCTATCAGTGGAAACATCCTCTCTGCATCCACCTTGTCAAGCCGCCTCATAATCTTATACGTTTCGATAAGATCACCTCTCATTCTTCTGAATTCCAGTGAGTAGAGGCCCAACCTATTCAACCGTTCCTCATAAGACAACCCCCTCATCTCCAGAATCAACCTAGTGAACCTTCTCTGAACTGCCTCCAAAGCAAGTATATCCTTTCGTAAATATGGAAACCAAAACTGCATGCAGTATTCCAGGTGTGGCCTCACCAATACCCTGTATAACTGTAGCAAGACTTCCCTGCTTTTATACTCCATCCTCTTATCACAGTTAGTCACAATTAATTACAGTTAGACATAGTTAGTCGCAGTTAGTTAGTTAGTCACAGTTAATTACAGTTAGTCGCAATCAGTCACAGTTAGTCGTAGTTATTCGCAGTAAGTTACAATAGTAGTAGTTACTTGCAGTTAATTATATTTAGTCACAGTTAATTATGGTTAGTCACAGTTTATCGCAGTTTGTCACAGTTAATTGCAGTTAGTCATATTTAGTCGGTTAGTCACAGTTATAAGAGTTAGGTGCAGTTAGTCGCAGTTAGTTAGATTTAGTCATAGTTAGTTAGAGTTAGTCACAGTTAATCGCAGTTAATTACAGTTAATCGGAGTTCTTAAGAGTTAGTAACAATTAGTTAGAGTTAATATGAATTAGTCACAATTAATTACAGTCATTCACAGTTAGTCGCAGTTATTTACAATTAGTCGCAGTTAGTCACAGTTAATTAGTTATTTACAGTTACTCACAGTTAGTCGCAGTTAATTTCAATTAGTCAATCACAGTTAATTACAGTTAGTCACAGTTAGTTAGTGTTAGTCGCAGTTAGTTACTTTCAATTAGTCACAATTAATTACAGTTAGTCACCGTTAGAGTTAAACTGCGATAGTCGCAGTTAGTCATAGTTTGTCGCAGTTAATTAGTTAGTCACAGTTAGTTACAGTTAGTCACAGTAAGTTGCAGTTAATTAGAGTTAGTCACAGTTAGTTAGAATTAGACAGAGATAGTCACAGTTAGTCGCGGGTAGTTAGAGTTAGTCGCAGTTAGAGTTAGTCGCAGTTAGAGTTAGTCGCAGTTAGAGTTAGTCGTAGTAATTCACAGTTAATTACAGTTAGTCGCAGTTAGTTAGAGTTAGTCACAATTGGTTGCAGTAGTTAGAGTTAGTGACAGTTAGACACAGTTGGTCACATTTAGAGTTAGTCACAATTTGTCGCAGTTAGTTAGAGTTATATAGAAACATAGAACCATAGAAAATAGGTGCAGGAGTAGGTCATTCGGCCTTTCGAGCCTGTACCACCATTCAATAAGATCATGTCTGATCATTCACCTCAGTACTCCTTTCCTGCTCTCTCTCTCCATACCTCTTGATCCCTTTAGCCATAAGGGCCACATCTAACTCCCTCTTGAATATATCCAATGAACTGGCATCAACAACTCTCTGCGGTAGGGAATTCCACAACTCTCTGAGTGAAGAAGTTTCTCCTCATCTCAGCCCTAAATGGCTTACCCCTTATCCTTAGACTGTGTCCCCTGGTTCTGGACTTCCCCAACATCGGAAACATTCTTCCTGCATCTAACCTGTCCAGTCCCGTCAGAAATGTATCTGCTTCTATGAGATCCCCTCTCATCCTTCTAAACTCCAGTGAATACAGGCCCAGTCGATCCAGTCTCTCCTCATATGTCAGTCCTGCCATCCCGGGAATCAGTCTGGTGAACCTTCGCTGCATTCCCTCAATAGCAATAACGTCCTTCCTCAAGATTAGGAGACCAAAACTGAACACAATATTCCAGATGAGGTCTCACCAAGGTCCTATACAACTGCAATAAGCCCTCCCTGCTCCTATAATCAAATCCCCTAGCTATGAAGGCCAACATACCATTTGCCTTCTTCACCGCCTGCTGTACCTGCATGCCAACTTTCAATGAATGATGTACCATGGCACCCAGGTCTCGTTGCACCTCCCCTTTTCCTAATCTGCTGCCATTCAGATAATATTCGTGTTTTTGCCCCCAAAATGGATAACCTCACATTTATCCACATTATACTGCATCTGCCATGTATTTGCCCACTCAACTAACCTGACCAAGTCACCCTGCAGCCTCTTAGCATCCTCCTCATAGCTCACACCGCCACCTAGCTTAGTGTCATCTGCAAACTTGGAGATATTACACTCAATGCCTTCATCTAAATCGTTATATTGTAAATAGCTAGGTCCCAGCACTGAGCCCTGCGGCACCCCACTAGTCACTGACTGCCATTCTGAAAAGGATCCGTTTATCCCAACTCTCTGCTTCCTGTCTGCCAACCAGTTCTCTATCCACGTCAGTACATTACCCCCAATACCATGTGCTTTAATTTTACACCAATCTCTTGTGTGGGACCTTGTCAAAAGCTTTTTGAAAGTCCAAATAGACCACATCCACTGGTTCTCCCTTGTCCACTCTACTAGTTACATCCTCAAAAAATTCCAGAAGATTTGTCAAGCATGATTTCCCTTTCATAAATCCATGCTGACTTGGACCGATCCTGTCACTGCTTTCCAAATGCGCTGCTATTTCATCTTTAATAATTGATTCCAACATTTTCCCCACTACTGATGTTAGGCTAACCGGTCTATAATTACCTGTTTTCTCTCTCCCTCTTTTTTAAAAAGTGGTGTTATATTTGCTACCCTTCAGTCCATAGGAACTGATCCAGAGTCAATAGACTGTTGGAAAATGATCACCAATGCATCCACTATTTCTCGGGCTACTTCCTTAAGTACTCTGGGATGCAGACTATAAGGCCCCGAGGATTCAATCCCATCAATTTCCCTAACACAATTTCCTGCCTAATAAGGATTTCCTTCAGTTCCTCCTTCTCACTAGACCCTCGTTTCCCTAGTATTTCCAGAAGGTTGTTTGTGTCTTCCTTCATGAAGACAGAACCAAAGTATTTGTTCAACTGGTCTGCCATTTCTTTGTTCCCCATTATAAATTCACCTGAATCTGACTGCAGGGGACCTACATTTGTCTTCACTAATCTTTTTCTCTTCACATATCTATAGAAGCTTTTGCAGTCTGTTTTCATGTTCCCAGCAAGCTTCCTCTCGTACTCTATTTTCCCCCTGCTAATTAAACCCTTTGTCCTCCTCTGCTGAATTCTAAATTTCTCCCAGTCCTCAGGTTTGCTGCTTTTTCTGGCTAATTTATATGCCTCTTCCTTGGATTTAACACTATCCTTAATTTCCCTTGTTAGCCACGGTTGAGCCACCTTCCCCATTTTATTTTTACTCCAGACAGGGATGTACAATTATTGAAGTTCATCCATGTGATCTTTAAATGTTTGCCATTGTCTATCCACCGTCCACCCTTTAAGTATCATTTGCCAGTTTATTCTAGCAATTTACGTCTCATACCATCGAAGTTACCTTTCCTTAAGTTCAGGACCCTAGTCTCTGAATTAACTGTGTCACTCTCCATCTTAATAAAGAATTCTACCATATTATGGTCACTCTTTCTCACAACAAGATTGCTAATTAGTCCCTTCTCATTGCACATCACCCAATCTAGGATTGCCAGCTCTCTAGTTGGTTCCTCGACATATTGGTCTAGAAAACCATCTCTAATACACTCCAGGAATTCCTCCTCCACCGTATTGCTAACAGTTTGTTTAGTCCAATCTATATGTTGATTAAAGTCACCCATGATAACTGCTGTACCTTTATTGCACGCATCCCTAATTTCTTGTTTGATGCTGTCCCCAACCTCACTACTATTGTTTGGTGGTCTGTACACAACTCCCACTAGCGTTTTCTGCCCTTTGGTATGCCGCAGCTCCACCCATACCGATTCCACATCATCCAAGCTAATGTCCTTCCTTACTATTGCGTTAATTTCCTCTTTAACCAGCAACGCTACCCCACCTCTTTTTCCTTTCTGTCTATCGTTCCTGAATGTTGAATACCCCTGGATGTTGAGTTCCTGGATGTTAGTCACAGCTAGTTAGAGTTTCTCACAGTTAACTATATTTAGTCATAGTTAGTCACAGTTAGTTAGAGTTAGTCACCGTATGATGCAGTACGTCACAGTTAATTATTGATAGTCGCTGTCAGATGCAGTAGAACACAGTTAATTGTAGTTAGTCGCAGTTAATTATAATTAGTCACAGTTAATTACAGTTAGTCACAATTGGTCGTAGTTAATCGCAGTGAATTAGAGTTTAATCACAATTGGTCGCATAGTCGCAGTTAGTCGCAGTTAGTCGCAGTTAGTCACAGTTTGTCACAGTTAGTCGCAGTTAGTCAGTTAGTCTCAATTAATTACATTTAGTCGCAGTTAATTACAGTTAGTCGCAATTAGTCACATATTCGCAGTAAGTTACAGTAGTCGCAGTTACTTACAGGTAATTATAATTAGTCACAGTTAGTCACAGTTAATTACAGTTAATCACAGTTTGTCGCAATTAGTCGCATTTAGTGGTTCGTCACAGTTAGTAAGAGTTAGCCGCAGTTAGAGTTATTTGAATTAGTCACAATTAATTACAGTTAATTACAGTCATCACAGTTAATGACGGTTAATCACAGTTTGTCGCAGTTAGTTGCATTTAATCAGTTAGTCACAGTTAGTAAGAGTTAGTCACAGTTAGAGTTAGTCACAGTTAGAGTTAGTCACATTTAGTCACAATTGGTCGCAGTTAGTTAGAGTTAGTGACTGTTAGTCACAGTTCGTCGCAGTTAGTTAGAGTTAGTCACAGTTTGTCGCAGCTAGTCGCAGTTAATCACATTCAGTCACAGTGGCAGTTATTCACAGTTAGTCACAATTAATCACAGTTAATTGCAGTTAGTGATAGTTAGTCACAGTTCATCGCAGTTAGTTAGAGTTAGTCACAATTAATTAGGGGTAGGCCATTTAGGACTGAGATGAGGAGAAACTTCTTCATTCAGAGTTGTTAACCTATGGAATTCCCTGCCGCAGAGAGTTGTTGATGTCAGTTTATTGGATATATTCAAGAGGGAGTTAGATATGGCCCTTACGGCTAAGGGGATCAAGGGGTATGGAGAGAAAGCAGGAAAGGGGTACTGAGGGAATGATCAGCCATGATCTTATTGAATGGCGGTGCAGGCTCGAAGGGCCGAATGGCCTACTCCTGCACCTATTTTCTATGTTTCTATGTTTCTACTACAGTTAGTTCGAGTTAATCACAATGAATTACAGTTAGACACAGTTAGTTAGAGTTAGACTGCGATAGTTACTATTAGTCACAGTTAGTTGCAGTTAGCTACAGTTAATTAGAGTTAATTACAGTTAGTCGCAGTTAGTCTAAGTTTGTCACAGTTAGTCACAGTTAATTAGAGTTAGTCACAGTTAGTTAGAGTTAGACAGATAGTCGCGGGTAGTCACAGTTAGGCACAGTTAATTACAGTTAGTCGCAGTTTGTCGCAGTTAGTCACGGTTAGTCGCAGTTAATTACATGTTAATTATAGTTAGTCACAGTTAGTGTTAGTCGCAGTTAGTTAGAATTAATTACAGTTAGTCACATTTAGTCACAGTTAATTAATGTTAGTCGCAGTTAATTACATTTAATCACACTTAGTCATAGTTAATTACAGTTAGTCACAGTTAGTCGCAGTTAGTTAGAGTCGGTCACAGTTAATTACTGATAGTCACAGTTAGTTAATTACAGTTAGTCACAGTTACTTAGTGTTAGTCACTAAGTCGCAGCTAATTACAGTTAGTTGCAGTTAATTCCAGTTATTCACAATTGGTCACAGTTAGTTAGAGTTAGTCGCATTTAGTTGCAGTTAGTCACAGTTATTCACAGTTATCTGCAGTTACTCACAGTTAGTCGCAGTTAGTGTCAGTTAGTCTTTGTTAATTCCATTTGGTCGCAATTAGTCACAGTTAATTACAGTTAGTCGCAGATATTCGCAGTCAGTTACAGAAGTCGAAGTTACTTACAGTTAATTATATTTAGTCACAATTAGTCACAGTTATTTACAGTTACTCATAGTTTATCACAGTTTGTTAATGTTAGTCGCAGTTAGAGTTAGTCACAATTAATTACAGTTAGTTCAAGTTAATCACAATTAATTACAGTTAGACACAGTTAGTTAGAATTAGACTGCGATAGTCGCAGTTAGTCGCAGTTAGATAAAGTTAGTCACAGTTTGTTGCAGTTAGTTACAGTTAATTAGATTTAATTACAGTTAGACGCTGTTAGTTGCAGTTAGTCACAGTTACTTTGAGGTAGTCCCAGTTAGTCGCAGTTAATTACAGTTACTCGCAGTTAGTAACAGTTAGTTGCAATTAATTTCAGTTAGTCACAATTAGTCTCAGTTAGTCGTACTTAATAACCGTTAGTCGCAGTTAGTCAGTTACTTACAGTTATTTAGAGTTAGTTGCAATTAATTACAGTTAGTCACAGTAAGTTGCAGTTAGTTGGAGTTAGTCACTGTTAGTTAGAGTTAGACAGAGTTAGTCGCAGGAAGTCACAGTTAATTACAGTTAGTCGCAGTTAATACAGTTAGTCACAATTGGTCGCAGTTAGTCACAGTTAGTTAGTTATTCACAATTAGTCACAGCTAGTCGCAGTTAATTACATTTGGTCGCAGTTATTTGTAGTTATTCGCAGGTAGTCACAGTTAGTTGCAGTTAAACACAATTAGTCACAGTGAGTCACAGTTAATTGCAATTAGTCACAGATAGTTACAGTTAGTCACAGTTAAACGCAGTTAGTTAGAGTTAGTCGCAGTTAATTACAGTTAGTAACAGTTAGTCACAATTAATTACAGTTAGTCACAGTTAATAACCAGTAGTCACAGTTAGGCGCAGTTGGTTAGAGTTAGTCACAATTGGTCGCAGTTAATCACATTTAGTCGCAGTTAGTGACAGTTAGTCACAATTAATTACAGGTAGTCGCAGTTAGATTTAGTTAGAGTTAGGCTGTGATCGTCACTGTTAGTCGCAGTTAATTACAGTTAGTCACAGTTAGTTGGAGTTAATTACTGTTAGTCACAGTTTGTCCCAGTTAGTCACAGTTAGTCGCAGTTAATTACAATTAATCACAGTTAGTTAGAGTTGATTACAGTTAGACGCAGTTAGTCATAGTTAGTCACAGTTAGTTAGAGTTAGTGTCATTTAGTCGCAGTTAGTTAGAGTTAGTGACAGTTAGTCGCAGTTCATTGCAGTTAGTCACAGTTAGAGTTAGTCGCAGTTCATCGCAGTTAGTTAGTGTTAGTGGCAGTTAATCACATTTAGTCACAGGCAATCGCAGTTAATTACAGTTAGTCACAATTAGTCACATTTAATTATAGTTATTCACAGTTAGTCGTAGTGGCAGTTAATCACATTTAGTCACAGGCAATCGCAGTTAATTACAGTTAGTCGCAATTAGTCACATTTAATTATAGTTAGTCACAGTTAGTCGCAGATAGTCACAATTAATTATAGTTAGTCAGAGTTAATTACAGTTAGTTAGAGTTAGTCATAGTTAATTACATTTAGTCACAGTTAGTCACAATTAGTCGCAGCTAATTACAGTTAGTCGCAGTTAATTACAGTTAGTCACAATTGGTCGCGGTTAGTCATAATTAATTAGTCACAATTAGTTAGTATTAGTCAGAGTTAGTTCTAGTTAGTCACAACTAATTACAGTTGGTCAGAGTTAGTCGTAATTAGTTCGTTAGACTGGAATAGTCACTGTTAGTCGCAGTTAGATAGAGTTTGTCGTAGTTTGTCGCAGTTAGTCACAGTTAATTACAGTTAGTCGCAGTTAGTTAGAGTTATTACAGTTATTACAGTTAGTCGCAGATAGTTACAGTTAGCCAGAGTTGGTCACAGTTAATTACTGTTAGTCGCATTTAGTCGGTTACTCACAGTTAGTTAGAGCTAGTCGCAGTTAGTTAGAGTTAGTTGTAGTTGGTTAGAGATAGATGCAGTTAATCACAGTTAATTACTGTTAGTCGCAGTTAGTAAGAGTTAGTCATAATTAATTAGTTGGACAGAGTTAGTCAAAGTTCGTCTCAGTTAGTCACAGTTAATTACATTTAATTACAGTTAGTCACAGTTAGTTAGTGTTAGTCACAGTTAGTTCAAGTTCGTTCGAGTTAGTCACAATTAATTAAAGTTAGTCAGAGTTAGTTGCAATTAGTTAGACTGCGATAGTTATTGTTAATTGCAGTTAGTCGCAGTTAGATAGTTGCAGTTCGTCGCAGTTAGTTTGAGTTACTCACAGTTAGTCGTAGTTAGTCTTAGTTATTCACAGTTAATTACTGTTAGTCGCAGTTAATTAAAGTTAGTGGCAGTTAGTTTCAGTCAGTCACAGTTAGTTAGAATTGGTTGCAGTTAGTCACAGAATGTAACGCCACTTTTTAAAAAAGGAGGGAGAGAGAAAACTGGGAATTATAGACCGGTCAGACTGACATCGGCAGTGGGTAAAATGATGGAATCAATTATTAAGGATGTCATAGCAGCGCATTTGGAAAGAGGTGACATGATAGGTCCAAGTCAGCATGGATTTGTGAAAGGGAAATCATGCTTGACAAATCTTCTGGAATTTTTTGAGGATGTTTCCAGTAGAGTGGACAAGGGAGAACCAGTTGATGTGGTATATTTGGACTTTCAGAAGGCTTTCGACAAGGTCCCACACAAGAGATTAATGTGCAAAGTTAAATCACATGGGATTGGGGGTAGTGTGCTGACGTGGATTGAGAACTGGTTGGCAGACAGGAAGCAAAGAGTAGGAGTAAATGGGTACTTTTCAGAATGGCAGGCAGTGACTAGTGGGGTACCGCAAGATTCTGTGCTGGGGCCCCAGCTGTTTACATTGTACATTAATGATTTAGACGAGGGGATTAAATGTAGTATCTCCAAATTTGCGGATGACATTAAGTTGGGTGGCAGTGTGAGCTACGAGGAGGATGCTATGAGGCTGCAGAGTGACTTGGATAGGTTAGGTGAGTGGGCAAATGCATGGCAGATGAAGTATAATGTGGATAAATGTGAGGTTATCCACTTTGGTGGTAAAAACAGAGAGACGGACTATTATCTGAATGGTGACAGATTAGGAAAAGGGGAGGTGCAACGAGACCTGGGTGTCATGGTACATCAGTCATTGAAGGTTGGCATGCAGGTCCAGCAGGCGGTTAAGAAAGCAAATGGCGAGGGGATTTGAGTACAGGGGCAGGGAGGTGTTACTACAGTTGTACAGGGCCTTGGTGAGGCCACACCTGGAGTATTGTGTACAGTTTTGGTCTCCTAACTTGAGGGAAGACATTCTTGCTATTGAGGGAGTGCAGCAAAGGTTCACCAGATTGATTCCCGGGATGGCAGGACTGACATATCAAGAAAGACTGGACCAAGTGGGCTTGTATTCACTGGAGTTCAGAAGAATGAGAGGGGATCTCATAGAAACGTTTAAAATTCTGATGGGTTTAGACGGGTTAGATGCAGGAAGAATGTTTCCAATGTTGGGGAAGTCCAGAACCAGGGGTCACAGTCTAAGGATAAGGGGTAAGCCATTTAGGACCGAGATGAGGAGAAACTTCTTCACCCAGAGAGTGGTGAACCTGTGGAATTCTCTACCACAGAAAGTTGTTGAGGCCAATTCACTAAATATATTCAAAAAGGAGTTAGATGTTGTCCTTACTACTAGGGGGATCAAGGGGTATGACGAGAAAGCAGGAATGGGGTACTGAAGTTGCATGTTCAGCCATGAACTCATTGAATGGCGGTGCAGGTGCGAAGGGCCGAATAGCCTACTCCTGCATCTGTTTTCTATGTTTCTATGTTTCTATGTTACCATTAGTCACTATTTGTCGCAGTTGGTTAGAGTGAGTCACAATTGATCGCAGGTCGCAGTTAGTCGCAGTTAGTTAGAGTTAGTGACAGTTAGAAACATAGAAACATAGAAAATAGGTGCAGGAGCAGGCCATTCAGCCCTTCAAGCCTGCATTGCCATTCAATATGATCATGGCTGATCATGCAACCTCAGTACCCCACCCCTGCCTTATCTCCATACCCCTGATCCCTTTAGCCTTAAGGGCCACATCTAATTCCCTTTTGAATGTGTCCAACAAACTGGACTCAAAAACTTTCTGTGGCAGAGAATTCCACAGGTTCACAACTCTCTGGGTGAAGAAGTTTCTCCTCATCTCTGTTCTATATGGCTTACCACTTATCTTTAGACTGTGACCCCTGGTTCTGGACTTCCCCAACATCAGGAACATTCTTCCTGCATCTAACCTGTCCAGTCCCGTCAGAATTTTATAAGTTTCTATGAGACCCCCTCTCATTCTTCTAAATTCCAGTGTATAAAGGCCCAGTTGATCCAGTCTCTCCTCATATGTCAGTCCTGCCATCCCAGGAATCAGTCTGGTGAACCTTCGCTGCACTCCCTCAATAGCAAGAACGTCCTTCCTCAGCTTAGGAGACCAAATCTGCACTCAATATTCAAGGTGTGGTCTCTGTACAACTGCAGTAAGACCTCCCTGCTCCTATACTCAAATCCCATCGCTATGATGGCCAGCATGCCATTTGCTTTCTTTATTGCCTGCTGTACCTGCATGCCTACCTTCAATGACTGATGTCGCAGTTAGTTTGAGTTAGTTGCAGTTAATTACTGTTAATCGCAGTTAGTCATAGTTAATTACAGTTAGTCATGGTTCGTTAGTGTTAGTCGCAGTTAGTCACAGTTAGATAGAGTTAGTCACAGTTAGTTAGAGTTGATTACAGTTAGATGCAGTTAGTCATAGTTAGTCACAGTTAGTTAGAGTTAGGGTCATTTAGTCGCAGTTAGTTAGAGTTAGTGACAGTTAGTCGCAGTTCATAGAAACATAGAAAATAGGTGCAGGAATTGGCCATTTGGCCCTTCGAGCCTGCACCGCCATTCAATGAGTTCATGGCTGAACACTTTGTTAGTTCATCACAGTTAGTCACAGTTAGATAGAGTTAGTCGCAATTCATCGCAGTTAGTTAGTGTTAGTGGCAGTTAATCACATTTAGTCACAGGTAATCGCAGTTAGTCACAGTTAATTGCAGTTAGTCGCAGTTAGTCACAGTTAATTATAGTTAGTCACAGTTAGTCGCAGATAGTCACAATTAATTACAGTTAGTCAGAGTTAATTACAGTTAGTTAGAGTTAGTCACAGTTAATTACAGTTAGTCACAATTGGTCGCAGTTAGTCTTAGTTAATTACAGTTAGTCACAGTTAGTTAGTGTTAGTCAGACTTAGTTCGAGTTAGTCACAATTAATTACAGTTGTCAGAGTTAGTCGCAATTAGTTAGAGTTAGACTGCGATAATCACTGTTAGTCACAGTTAGCTAGAGTTAGTCGCTGTTTGTCGCAGTTAGTCACAGTTAATTACAGTTAGTCACAGTTAGTCACAGTTAGTCATAGTTAGTCATAGTTAGTTAGTGTTAGTCGCAGTTAGTCACAGTTAGATAGAGTTAGTCACAATTAGTAACAGTTAATTACAATTAGTCGTAGTTAGTCACAGTTAGTCGCAGTTAATTACAGTTAGTCATAGTTGGAGTTAATTACAGTTAGTCGCAGTTAGACACAGTTAGTCACTGTTAATTACAGTTAGTCATAGTTAGTTGGAGATACTTACAGTTAGTCCCAGTTTGTCCCAGTTAGTCACTGCTAGTCGCAGTTAATTACAATTAGTCACAGTTAGTTAGAGTTAGTTACAGTTAGACTAGTTAGTGACAGTTAGTTGCAGTTCATCGCAGTGAGATAGAGTTAGTCGCAATTCATCGCAGCTAGTTAGTGTTAGTGGCAGTTAATCACATTTAGTCACTGTTAATTACAGTTAGTCGCAGTTAGTCACAGTTAATTATAGTTAGTCACAGTTAGTCGCAGATAGTCACAATTAATTACAGTTAGTCAGAGTTAATTACAGTTAGTTAGAGTTAGTCACAGTTAATTGCAGTTAGTCACAATTGGTCGCAGTTTGTCTTAGTTAATTACAGTTAGTCACAGTTAGTTAGTGTTAGTCAGACTTAGTTCGAGTTAGTCACAGTTAATTACAGTTGGTCAGAGTTAGTCGCAATTAGTTAGAGTTAGACTGCGATAGTCACTGTTAGTCGCAGTTAGATAGAGTTAGTCGCAGTTTGTCGCAGTTAGTCACAGTTAATTACTGTTAGTCGCAGTTAGTCATAGTTAATTAGAGTTAGTCATGATTAGTTAGTGTTAGTCGCAGTTAGTCACAGTTAGATAGAGTTAGTTGCAGTTACTTACTGTTAGTCACAGTTAGTTAGTGTTAGTCTCAGTTATTGAGTTGCAGTTAATTACTGTTAGTCACAGTTAGTCATAGTTAATTAGAGTTAGTCATGGTTAGTTAGTGTTAGTCGCAGTTAGTCACAGTTAGATAGCGTTTGTCACAATTAGTAACATTTAATTACAATTAGTCGTAGTTAGTCGCAGTTAATTACAGTTAGTCATAGTTGGAGTTAATTACAGTTAGTCGCAGTTAGACACAGTTAGTCACTGCTAATTACAGTTAGTCATAGTTAGTTGGAGATAATTAAAGTTAGTCCCAGTTAGTCACTGTTAGTCGCAGTTAATTACAATTAGTCACAGTTAGTTAGAGTTAGTTAGTTAGATGCGTTAGTCATAGTTAGTGACAGTTCATCGCAGTCAGTCACAGTTAGATAGAGTTAGTCGCAGTTCATCGCAGTTAGTTAGTGTTAGTGGCAGTTAATCACATTTAGTCACAGGTAATAGCAGTTAGTCGCACTTAGTTACAGTTAATTACAGTTAGTTGCAATTAGTCACAGTTAATTATAGTTAGTCATATTTAAATAGTGTTAGTCGCAGTTAATTACATTTAGTTACAGTTAGTCATAGTTAATTACAGTTTATCGCAGTCAGTTGCAGTTAGTTAGAGTTAGCCAGTTAGTCACAGTTAATTACTGTTAGTCACAGTTAATTACAGTTATTCACAGTAAGTTGCAGTTAGTTGCATTTAGTCACAGTTTAGTTTGTCGCAGTTAATCACAGTTAATTACAGTTAATTATATTTAATCATAGTTCATCACAGTTAATTATGGTTAGCAACAGTTTATCACAGTTTGTCGCAGTTAATTACAGTTAGTTGCAGATAGTTAGTCGCAGTTAGTAACAGTTAGTCGCAATTAATTACAGTTAGTCTCAGTTAGTCGCAATTAGTCACAGTTAGTCACAGTTAGAACTAATCACAATTGGTCACAGTTAATTACAGTTAGTCACCATTATTCACCGTTAGTCACAGTTATTCACAGTAAGTTACAGTTAGTCACAGTTGATCACAGTTAATTACAGTTAGTCACAGTTGCAGTTTGTCACAGTTAGTCAGTTAGTTAGTGTGAGTCGCAGTTAGCTGCAGTTAGTCACTGATAGTTACGATTAGTCACAATTTCTCGCAATTAATTAGTTAGGGGCAGTAAGTTGCAGTTAGTGACAGTTCATCGCAGTTCACCATAGTTAGTCAGAGTTAGTCACATTTTTTCGTAGTTAATCACAATTAGTCGCAGTTAGTCACAATTAGTCAGTCACAGTTAATTGCAGTTAGTCACAGTTAGTCGCACTTATTCGCAGTTAGTCGCAGTTAGTCTCAGTTAATCACAGCTTTTCGCAGTTAGTTACAATTAATTACATTTTGTCTCAGTTAGTCACAGTTAATTACAGTTAATCACAAATAGTCACAGTTAATTACAGTTGCAGTTAGTCGTAGTTAGTCGCAGTTAGTTGCAATATGTTACAGTTAGTCGCAGTTAATTACAGTTAGTCGCAGGTTATCGCAGTTATTCACAGTTAGTCGTAGTTAGTTGCTATTAATCACAGTTAGTTAGAGATGGTCGCAGTTAATCGCTGTTAATTAGTTAGTCGCAGTTAGCTACAGCTAATCACACTTAGTCAGAGATAGTCGCAGTTAGTCACAGTTAGTCATGGTTAGTTGTTGTTAGTTAGAGTTACTAGCAGTTATTTCGAGTTAGTCGCAGTTAGTGAGAGTTAGTCGCGGTTAATCGCAGTTAGTCACAGCTAATTACAGTTAACTCTAGTTAGTCATAGTTAGTTTGTGTTAGTCGCAGTTAGTCATAGCTGGTCGCAGTTATTCACAGCTAGTCGCAGTTAGATACAGTTACTTGCAGTTACTCGCAGTTAATTACACACAGTTAGTTAGTGTTAGTCACAGTTAGTCACAGTTAATTACAGATAGTTGCAGTTAGTCACAGTTAGATTTTGTCGCAGTTAAATTTTGTCACAGTTAATTATAGTTAGTCACAGTTAGTCAAGAATAATTAATCAGTTGCAGTTAATCACAGTTAGTCACAGTTAATTACAGTTAGTTAGAGTTAGTCGCAGTTAGTCACAGATGGTTAGAGTTGGTCACAATTGGTCACAGTTCATCACAGTTTTTCACAGTAAGTCACAATTAGTTTGTGTTCATCGCAGTTAGTCACAGATGGTCGCAGTTAATTGCAGTTAGTCACCGTTAGTTAGTTAGTCACAGCTAGTTGCAGTTAGATAGAGTTAGTTGCAGCTTGTCACAGTTAGTTGCAGTTAGTTAGTGTTAGTCGCAGTTAATCGAAGTTAATTACAGTTAGTGGCAGTTCGTGGCAGTTAGTCGCAGTTCGTCGCAGTTAGTTACCGATAGTTAGTCTTAGTTTGTCACTTTTAGTCGCAGTTAGACGCAGTTAATCACAGTTAGATGCAGTTAATTACATTTAGTCACAGTTAATTACATTTAGTCCCAGTTAGTCACAGTTAATTACAGATTGTCGCAATTAGTGACTGTTAATTACAGATAGTTACAATTAATTATAGTTAGTCACAGTTAGTCACATATAATTACAGTTAGTCACAGTTCATTCATGTCACAGTTAGTCACAGTTTGTCACAGTTTGTCACAGTTAGTCGCAGTTAATTACAGTTAGTCACAGTTAGTTTCAGTCAATTACAGTTAGACGCAGTAAGTCGCAGTTAGTCACAATTAGTCTCAGTTAGTCACAGTTATCACAGTCTGTCGCAGTTAATTACAATTAAGTCACAATTTGTCAGTTAGTTGCAGTTAGTTAGAGTTAGTCGCAGTTAATCACAGTTAATTACAGTTAGTAACAGTCGCAATTAATTACAGTTAGTCTCAGTTAGTCGCAGTGAATTACAGTTAGTTACAGTTAATTAGAGTTAATTAGAGTTAGTCACAGTTAGTCGCAGTTAATTGCAGTTAGGTGAAGTTTAGTCACAGATAATTACATTTAGTCCCAGTTAATTACAGTTAATCGCAATTAGTCACAGTTAACTACAGATAATCACAGTTAATCACAGTTAGTCGCAGTTAGTTACAGTTATTTAGATTTAGTCACAGTTAATTACAGTTAATTACAGTTAGTCGCAGTTAGTTACAGTTAGTTAGATTTAGTCACAGTTAATCACAGTTGGTCGCAGTTAGTTACATTTAGTTAGATTTAGTCACAGTTAATTGCAGTTAATCACAGTTAGTTCATGTCACAGTTAGTCGCAGTTAGCCACAGTTATTTGTAATTAATCACAGTTAGTCGCAGTTATTTACAGTTAGTCACACTTAGTCGCAGTTAGTTAATTAATTGCAATTATTTGCAGTTAGTCGCAGTTAGCCATAGTTAGACGCTATTAGTTAGAGTTACTCGCAGTTAATTAGAGCTATTCGCAGTTAGTGAAAGGTACTCGCGGTTAATCGCAGTTCTTTAGAGTTAGTCGCAGTTAATTACAGTTAACTATAGTTAGTCACAGTTAGTCGCTTAGTCACAGTTAATTACTGTTAGTTACTGATAATTACAGTTATTCGCAGTAAGGTGCAGTAAGTTGCATTTAGTCACAGTTAGTTGTAATTTGTCGCAGTTAATCACAGTTAATTACAGTTAATTATATTTAATCACAGTTCATCATAGTTAATTATGGTTAGCAACAGTTTATCGCAGTTTGTCGCAGTTAATTACAGTTAGTCGCAGATAGTTAGTTAGTCATAGTTAGTAACAGTTAGTCGCAGTTAGTCGCAGTTAATTGCAGTTAGTCTCAGTTAGTCGCAATTAGTCACAGTTAATTGCAGTTAGTCACAGTTAGTTCATGTCAGTCGCAGTTGGTCACAGCTAATTACATTTAATTACAATTAATTACAGTTAGTTACAGTAAATTACAGTCAGTCACAGTTAATTACATTTAGTCCCAATTAGTCACAGTTAATTACAGTTAGTCGCAATTAGTCACAGTTGATTACAGCTGGTCGCAGTTAGTCACATTAAGTTACAGTTAGTCGCAGTTCATCGCAGTTAGTTGCAGTTAATCACAGTTATTCGCAGTTAGTCAAAATTAATGGCATTTAGTCCCAGTTAGACACAGTTAATTAAAGTTAATCGCAGTTAGTCACTGTTAGTTAGGCTTCATCACAGCTAGTTGCAGTTAGATACCGTTAGTTGCAGTTTGTCACAGTTAGTTGCAGCTAGTTAATGTTAGTCGCAGTTTTTCACAGTTAGGCAGAGTTATTCGCAGTTAGTTGCAGTTAGTTACTGATAGTCACAGTTAGTCACAGTTAGTCGCAGTTATTTAGAGTTAGTCACAGTTTGGCGCAACTAATTGCAGATAGTGGCAGTAAGTCACAGTTAATTCAGTTAATCGCAGTTAATTATAGTTAGTCACGATTGGTCACTGTTAGTTGCAGTTAGTTAGAGTTAGTGACAGTCGCAGTTCATCACATTTAGTCGCAGTTAGTCGCAGTCAGTCACAGTTATTCGTAGTTAGTTGCAGTTCGTCACAGTTAGTCTCTGTTAATCACAGTTATTTGCAGTTAGTCAAAATTAATTACAGTTAGTCCCAGTTAATTAAAGTTAATCGCATTAGTCGCAGTTCATTACAGTTAGTCACAATTCGGCAGTTAGTCGCAATTAGTCACAGTTAGTCTCTCTTAATCACAGTTATTCGCAGTTAATCACAATTAATTACATTTAGTCCCAGTTAGTCACAGTTAATTAAAGTTAATCGTATTAGTCGCAGTTAGTCGTAGTTAGTCATATTTAGTCACAGTTAGTCATAGCCAATTGCAGTTAGTCGCAGGTTATCGCAGTTATTCACAGTTAGTCGAAGTTAGTTGCACAGTTAGAGATGGTCGCAATTAATCGCTGTTAATTACACTTAGTCACAGTTAGTCATAGTTAGTCACAGATAATTGCAGTTAGTCGCAGTGAGTCATAGTTAGTCGCTGTTAGAGTTACTCACAGTTAATTCAAATTATTTGCAGTTAGTGAGAGGTACTCGCAGTTAATCGTAGTTTGTTAGAGTTAGTTGCAGTTAATTACAGTTAACTATGTTTAGTCACAGCTAGTCGCAGTTAATTAGTTAGTTTCAGTTAGTCACAGTTAGTCACAGTTAGTTTGTGTTAGTCGCAGTTAGTCACAGCTGGTCGCAGATAATTAGAGTTAATTACAGTTAGTTACAATTAATTACAGTTAGTCTCAGTTAGTCATAGTTAATTGGATTTAGGCACAGTTAGTCACAGTTAATTACAGTTAGTCACAATTAGTTACAGTTGATTACATTTAGTCACATTTAGTCGCAGTTAGTCGCAGTTATTCGCAGTTAGTCACAATTAAGTACATTTAGTCCCAGTTAGACACAGTAAATTAAAGTTAATTGCATTTGTGACAGTTAGTCACAGTCGCAGTTATTGCATTTAGTCACTGTTTGTTAGTTAGATTTCGTCACAGCTAGTTGCAGTTAGATACAGTTAGTTGCAGTTTGTCACAGTTAGTTGAAGTTAGATAGAGTTGGTTGCAGTTTGTCACAGTTTCAGTTAGTTAGTGTTATTCGTAGTTAGTCACTGATAGTTACAGTTAGTCACAGTTAGTTGCAGTTAGTTAGCCGCAGTTTGTGGTAGTTAATTACAGTTAGTGGCAGGAAGTCGCAGTTAATTACAGTTAGTGGCAGTTCATCACAGTTACAGTTAGTCACATTTCGTCGCGGTTAGTCGCAGTTAGTTAGTTAGTCGCAGTTAGTCGCTGTTAATTGTAGTTAGTTGCAATTAATCACAGTTACTCGCAGTTAATCTCAGTTATTCGCAGTTAGTCACAATTAATTATATTTAGTCCCAGTTAGTCACATTTAATTAAAGTTAATCACATTAGTGACAGTTAGTGACAGTTAGTGACAGTTGGTCACAGTTAGTTGCAGTTAGTCGCATTTAATCACAGATAGTCACAGTTAATAACGGTTAGTCACAGTTAGTCGCAGTTAGTTACAGCTGGTCATAGTTAATTACAGTTAGTTACAGTTAGTCGCAGTTAGTCACAATTAAGTACACTTAGTCCCAGTTAGACACAGTAAATTAAAGTTAATTGCATTAGTCACAGTTAGTCACAGCCAATTGCAGTTAGTTGCAGGTTATCGCAGTTATTCACAGTTAGTCGTAGTTAGTTGTTATTAATCACAGTTAGTTAGAGATGGTCGCAGTTAATCGCTGTTAATTACACTTAGTCACAGTTAGTCATAGTTAGTCACAGATAATTGCAGTTAGTCGCAGTGAGTCATAGTTAGTCGCTGTTATAGTTACTCGCAGTTAATTCGAATTATTTGCAGTTAATGAGAGGTACTCGCAGTTAATCGTAGTTTGTTAGAGTTAGTTGCAGTTAATTACAGTTAACTATGTTTAGTCACAGCTAGTCGCAGTTAATTAGTTAGTTTCAGTTAGTCACAGTTAATTACAGTTAGTCACAGTTAGTTTGTGTTAGTCGCAGTTAGTCACAGCTGGTCGCAGATAATTATAGTTAATTACAGTTAGTTACAATTAATTACAGTTAGTCTCAGTTAGTCATAGTTAATTGGATTTAGGCACAGTTAGTCACAGTTAATTACAGTTAGTCGCAATTAGTCACAGTTGATTACAGTTAGTCACATTTAGTCGCAGTTAGTCGCAGTTATTCGCAGTTAGTCACAATTAAGTACATTTAGTCCCAGTTAGACACAGTAAATTAAAGATAATTGCATTTGTGACAGTTAGTCACAGTTAGTCGCAGTTATTGCATTTAGTCACTGTTAGTTAGATTTTGTCACAGCTAGTTGCAGTTAGATACAGTTAGTTGCAGTTTGTCACATGTAGTTGAAGTTAGATAGAGTTGGTTGCAGTTTGTCACAGTTGCAGTTAGTTAGTGTTATTCGTAGTTAGTCACTGATAGTTACAGTTAGTCACAGTTAGTTGCAGTTAGTTAGCCGCAGTTTGTGGTAGTTAATTACAGTTAGTGGCAGGAAGTCGCAGTTAATTACAGTTAGTGGCACTTCATCACAGTTAGAGTTAGTCACATTTCGTCGAGGTTAGTCGCAGTTAGTTAGTTAGTCGCAGTTAGTCGCTGTTAATTGTAGTTAGTTGCAATTAATCACAGTTACTCGCAGTTAGTCTCAGTTAATCACAGTTATTCGCAGTTAGTCACAATTAATTATATTTAGTCCCAGTTAGTCACATTTAATTAAAGTTAATCACATTAGTGACAGTTAGTGACAGTTGGTCACAGTTGGTCACAGTTGATTGCAGTTAGTCGTATTTAATCACAGATAGTCACAGTTAATAACGGTTAGTCACAGTTAGTCGCAGTTAGTTACAGCTGGTCATAGTTAATTACAGTTAGTTACAGTTAGTCGCAGTTAGTCACAATTAAGTACACTTAGTCCCAGTTAGACACAGTAAATTAAAGTTAATTGCATTAGTCACAGTTAGTCACAGCCAATTGCAGTTAGTTGCAGGTTATCGCAGTTATTCACAGTTAGTCGTAGTTAGTTGCTATTAATCACAGTTAGTTAGAGATGGTCGCAGTTAATCGCTGTTAATTATAGCTAGTCACAGTTAGTCATAGATAGTCACAGATAATTGCAGTTAGTCGCAGTGAGTCATAGTCGCTGTTAGAGTTACTCGCAGTTTTTAGAGTTATTCGCAGTTAGTGAAAGGTACTCGCGGTTAATCGCAGTTCTTTAGAGTTAGTCGCAGTTAATTACAGTTAACTATAGTTAGTCACAGTCGCTTAGTCACAGTTAATTACTGTTAGTTACTGATAATTACAGTTATTCGCAGTAAGGTGCAGTAAGTTGCATTTAGTCACAGTTAGTCACAGTTAGTTGTAATTTTTCGCAGTTAATCACAGTTAATTACAGTTAATTATATTTAATCACAGTTCCTCATAGTTAATTATGGTTAGCAACAGTTTATCGCAGTTTGTCGCAGTTAATTACAGTTAGTCGCAGATAGTTAGTTAGTCATAGTTAGTAACAGTTAGTCGCAGTTAATTGCAGTTAGTCTCAGTTAGTCGCAATTAGTCACAGTTAATTGCAGTTAGTCACAGTTCATGTCAGTCGCAGTTGGTCACAGCTAATTACATTTAATTACAATTAATTACAGTTAGTTACAGTAAATTACAGTTAGTCACAGTTAATTACATTTAGTCCCAATTAGTCACTGTTAATTATAGCTAGTCACAGTTAGTCATAGATAGTCACAGATAATTGCAGTTAGTCGCAGTGAGTCATAGTCGCTGTTAGAGTTACTCGCAGTTAATTGAGTTATTCGCAGTTAGTGAGAGGTACTCGCAGTTAATTAGAGTTAGTCGCAGTTTAATTACAGTTAACTATGTTTAGTCACAGTCGCAGTTAATTAGTTAGTCGCAGTTAGTCACCAATAATTACAGTTAGTCACAGTTAGTTCGTGTTAGTCGCAGTTAGTCACAGCTGGTCGCAGTCAATTACAGTTAGTCATAGTTAATTGGATTTAGTCGCAGTTAGTCACAGTTAATTACAGTTAGTCGCAATTAGTAAGCGTTGATTACAGTTAGTCACAGTTAGTCGCAGTTAGTCGCAATAAGTTACAGTTAGTCTCAGTTCACACAGTTAGTCGCAGTTATTCGCAGTTGGTCACAATTAAGTACATTTAGTCCCAGTTAGACACAGTAAATTAAAGTTAATTGTATTAGTCACAGTTAGTCGCAGTTATTGCATTTAGTCACTGTTAGTTCGATTTCCTCACAGCTAGTTGCAGTTAGATACAGTTAGTTGCAGTTTGTCACAGTTAGTTGCAGTTAGAGTTGGTTACAGTTTGTCACAGTTGCAGTTAGTTAGTGTTATTCGCAGTTAGTCACTGATAGTTACAGTTAGTTGCAGTTAGTCACAGTTTGCGGTAATTAATTACAGTTAGTGACAGGAAGTCGCAGTTAATCACAGTTATTCGCAGTTCGTCACAAATAATTACATTTAGTCACAGTTAATTAAAGTTAATTGCATTGGTCACAGTTAGTCGCATTTATTCACTGTTAGTTAGAGTTAGTCACAGCTAGTCACAGTTCATCACAGTTAGTCAGAGTTAGTCACAGTATGTCGCAGTTAATCACATTTAGTCGCAGTTAGTCACAATTAGTTGGTAATTCACAGTTAGACACAGTTAGTTAGAATTTGTCACAGTTAATTACATTTAGTTGCAGTTAGTCGCAGTTGGCCGCAGTTGGTCGCAGTTATTCGCAGTTAGTCACAATTAATTACATTATGTCCCAGTTAGTCACAGTTAATCGCAATTAGTCACAGTTAATTACAGTTAGACGCATGGTCACAGTTAGTCGCAGTTAGTTGCCGTTAATCACATTTAGTCGCAGTTAGTCACAGTTAGTTAGTTAGTCATAGTTAATTACAGCTAGTCACAGTTATTCATAATTAGTCACAGTTAGTCACAGTTAATTAAAGTTAATCACTATTAATCACAGTTAATTACATTTAGACGCATAGTCACAATTAGTTGCAGTTAGTTGCAATATGTTACAGTTAGTCGCATTTAATCACAGTTAGTCGCAGTTAATAACAGTTAGTCATAGTTAGCCGCAGTTAGTCAGTTAATTACAGTTAGTCACAGATAGTCACAGCCAATTGCAGGTCGTCGCAGTTAGTCGCATGTTGTCGTAGTTATTCACAGTTAGTCGTAGTTAGTCGCTGTTTTTTCGCTGTTGGTCAGAGTTAGTTAGAGTTAGTCACAGTTAATTGCAGTTAGTCATAGTTAGTCGCTGTTAGTTAGAAATCCTCGCAGTTAATTAGAGTTAGTCACAGTTAGTGGTAGTTGTGGTTAATCGCAGTTAGTCACAGCTGGTTGCAGTTAGTTACAGTTAATTACAGTTAGTCGCAGTTAATTACAGTTAGTCGCAATTAGTCACAGTTGATTACAGTTAGTCACAGTTCGTGTTCGTCACAGTTAGTCACATTAAGTTATTTATTCACAGTTATTCACAGTTATTCACAGTTAGTCACAGTTAGTCACAGTTAGTCACAGTTGGTCACAGTTGGTCACAGTTGGTCACAGTTTGTCACAGTTAATTACGGTTAGTCATAGTTAGTTGCAGTTAATCACAGTTAGTCGCAGTTAATTACAGTTAGTCACAATTGATCGCCGTTAGTCGCAGTTAGTTAGAGTTAGTGACAATTAGTCACAGTTCATCACAGTTAGTCAGAGTTAGTCACAGTTTGTTGCAGTTAGTTGCAGTTAATCACATTTAGTCGCAGTTAGTCACAATTAGTTAGTCACAGTTAGTTAGAGTTAGTCGCAGTTAGTCGCAGTTAGTCACAG
The DNA here is from genome assembly GCF_044704955.1 of Pristiophorus japonicus. Lineage (NCBI taxonomy): Eukaryota > Metazoa > Chordata > Chondrichthyes > Pristiophoridae > Pristiophorus > Pristiophorus japonicus. The sequence continues at coordinate 106,724,785 of NC_091988.1, read as the reverse complement.
CTAGTCGCAGTTAGTTACAGTTAGTCACAATTAAATACATTTTGTCCCAGTTTGTAACAGTTAATTTCAGTTTATCGCAATTAGCGATAGTTACTTAAAGTTAGACGCATAGTCACAGGTAGTAACAGTTAGTTGCAATATGTTACAGTTAGTTGCAGTTAGTCGCATTTAATCACCGTTAGTCATAGTTAATCACAGTTAGTCACAGTTAATTACAGTTAGTCACAGTTAGTCAAAGTTAGTCACAGCCAATTGCAGTTAGTCACAGTTAGTCGCAGGTCATCGCAGTTATTCACAGTTAGTCGTAGTTAGTCGCTGTTGGCCGCTGTTGATCACAGACAGTTAGAGATGGTCTCAGTTAGTTGCAGTTAGTTAGAGTTAGTCGCAGTTAATTGCAGTTAGTTGCAGTTAGTTGCAAATAATTACAGTTAGTCACAGTTAGTCACAGTTACTTACAGTTAGTCACAGTTAGTTCGTGTTAGTCACGGTTAGTCACAGTTAGTCACAGCTGGTCGCAGTTATTTACAGTTAATTCAATTAGTCGCAGTTGATTACAGTTAGTCACAATATGTTACCGTAGGTTGCAGTTCATCACAGTTAGTCAGAGTTAGTCTTATTTAGTTGCAGTTAATCACAATTAGTTAGTTATTCACAGTTAATTAAAGTTAGTCACAGTTAGTCGCAGTCAATCGCAGTTAGTTGCATTTAATCAATATTAGTCACAGTTGGTCGCATTTAATCACAGTTAGTCACACTTAATTACGGTTAGTCACAGTTTATTGCAGTTTGTCGCAGTTAATTACAGTTAGTCTCAGTTTGTTGCAGCTAGGCTCAGTTAGTCGCAGTTAGTCATAGTCGCTGTTAGAATTACTTGCAGTTAATTAGAGTTAGTCGCAGTTAGTCGCAGTTAACTATAATTATTCACATTTAGTTGCAGTAATTTGCATTTAGTCGCAGTTAGTCGCATTTGATCTGAGTCACAGTTAGTCGCAGTTAGTTGCATTTATTCACAGTTAGTCACACTTAATTACGGTTAGTCACAGTTTATCGCAGTTTGTCGCAGTTAATTACAGTTAGTCTCAGGTTGTTGCAGTTAGGCTCAGTTAGTCACAGTCAATTACAGTTAGTCGCAGTCAATTGCAGTTTGTCGCAGTTAATCATAGTCACTGTTAGAGTTACTTGCAGTTAATTAGAGTTAGTTGCAGTTAGTGTTAGTCGCAATTAGTCGCAGTTAGTGGTAGTCACGGTTAGTTGCAGTTAGTTAGAGTTAGTCGCAGTTAATTACAGTTAACTATAATTACTCACAGTCGCAGTTAATCGCAGTTAGTCATAGATAATTACAGTTAGTCGCAGTTAGTCACAGTTACTTAGTCACAGTTCGCGATGGTCGCAGTTAATTACAGTTAGTCGCAATTAGTCACAGTTGATTATAGTTATTCACAGTTAGTCGCAGTTAGTCACTAAGTTACCGTTAGTCGCAGTTCATCACAGTTAGTCAGAGTTAGTCATATTTAGTTGCAGTTAGTCGCAGTTAGTCACAATTAGTTAGTTATTCACAGTTAATTACATTTAATTGCATTAGTTAGTTAGTCGCAGTAATTCGCATTTAATCACAGTTAGTCACAGTTAAGTACGGTTAGTCACAGTTAGTCACAGTTAGTCATAGTTGTCACAGTTTGTTGCGGTTACTCACAGTTCATCACAGTTCATCACAGTTCGTCACATTTAGTCACAGTTAGTTGCATTTAATCACAGTTAGTCACAGTTAGTTGCAGTTAGTTGCATTTAACAGTTAGTCACAGTTAATTATGGTTAGTCACAGTTTATCGCAGTTAATTACAGTTAGTCTCAGTTTGTCGCAGTCAGTTGCAGTTAGTCGCAGTTAGTCATAGTCGCTGTTAGAGTTACTCGCAGTTAATTAGAGTTTGTCGCAGTTAGTGGTAGTCGCAGTTAATCACAGTTAGTTAGAGTTACTCACAGTTAGTCGCTGTTAATTACAGTTAACTATAATTAGTCACAGTTAATTACAGTTAGTCACAGTTGATCACAGTTAACCACAGTTAGTCGCAGTTGGTTTGTGTTCGTCGCAGTTAGTCACAGTTAATTACATTTAGTCGCAGTTAGTCGCATTTAATTTCATTTAGTTCCAGTTAGTCTCAGTTAGTCGCAGTTAATCTCAGTTAGTCACAGTTGGAGTTTGTCACAGTTAGTTGGAGTTAGTCACAGCTAGTCACAGTTAGATAGAGTTAGTCGTAGTTTGTCACAGTTAATCACAGTTATCGCAGTTCATTAGTGTTAATCACAGTTAGTCTCAGTTAGTTGGTGTTATTCACAGTTAGTTGCAGTTTGTTAGAGTTAGTCGCAGTTAGTTGCAGTTAGTCGCAGTTAATTACATTTCGTTCCAGTTAGTTGCAATCAATAGCAGTTAGTCGCAGTTAGTTGCTGGTCATCACAGTTATTCACAGTTAGCTGTAGTTAGTTGCTGTTAATCACAGTTCGTTAAAGATGGTCACAGTTAATTACAGTTATTCGCAGTTAATCACAATCGCAGTTAGTTAGATTTAGTCACATTTAGTCACAGTTAGTCACAGCTAATTGCAGTTCGTGGCAGTAGGTAGCAGATAATTGCAGTTAGTCACAGTTAGTTATAGTTAACCATGGTTTTTCGCTGTTAGTCGCTGTTAGAGTTACTCGCAGTTATATAGAGTTAGTCGCAGTTAGTGAGAGTTCGTCGCAGTTAATTACAGTTAGTCGCATTTAGTTGCATTTAGTCACATTTAGTCACAGTTAGTTAGAGTTAGTAACAGCTAGTCGCAGTTAGATAGAGTTAGTCGCAGTTTATCACAGTTGTCGCAGTTGGTTGATGTTAGTCGCAGTTAATTAGTTAGTCACAGTTAGTTGCAGTTCGTCACAGTTAATCACAGTCGCAGTTAGTTGGTGTTAGTCTCAGTTAGTTAGAATTATTCGCAGTTAATTGCAGTTTGTTACTGTTAGTCACAGTAAGTCACAGTTTGTCGCAGTTAGTCACATTTAATTACATTTAGTCGCAGTTAATCTGAGTTAGTCGCAGTTAGTCAGAGTTAATTACAGTTAGTCAGAGCTAATTACACTTAGTCGCAGTTAGTTAGATTTAGTTGCAGTTAATTACAGCTAATTATAGTTAGTCACAGTTAATTACAGTTAGTTGCAGTTAATCACAATTAATCACAGTTAGTTAGAATTGGTTGCAGTTAGTCACAGCTAACCGCAGTTAGTGGCACTTAGTCGTGGATCATTGCAATTAGTTGCAGTAGGTTATAGTTAATCATGGTTATTCGCTGTTAGTTAGAGTTACTCGCAGCTATTTAGATTTAGTCGCAGTTAGTCACAGTTAGTGAGAGTTAGTCACAGTTAATCATAGTTAGTTACAGTTAGACGCATTTCGTTAGAGTTAGTCACATTTAGTCACAGTTAGTAAGCGTTCGGCACAGCTAGTCGCAGTTAGATAGAGTTGGTCACAGTTTGTCACAGTCAATCACAGTTGTCACAGTTGGTTGATGTTAGTCGCAGTTAGTCGCAGATAATTACAGTTAGACACAGTTCATCACAGTTAATCACAGTTAGTCGCCGTTAGTTGGTGTTATTTGCAGTTAGTTGCAGTTTGTTAGAATTAGTCCCAGATTGTCACAGTTAATTACATTTAGTCCCAGGTTAGTCGCAGTTAGTCACAGTTAATCATATTTAGTCCCAGTTAATAACAGTTAGTCGTAGTTAGTCACAGTTAATCAGTTAGTCACAGTTGGTTGGTGTTATTCGCAGTTAGTTGCAGTTTATTAGAATTAGTCGCAGTTAGTCACAGTTAGTCGCAATATGTTAGTTAGTCGTAGTTAGTCACATGTAATTACAGTTAGTCACAGTTTATCGAAGTTAGTCACACTTAGTCACAGTTAGTGCAGTTAATTAGAATTAGTCGCAATTAGTCACAGTTAATTACATTTAATCACAGTTTGTTAGAATTAGTCACAGTTAGTTGCAATAAGTTAGTTTATTGCAGTTAGTCACAGTTAATTACAGTTAGTCGCAGTTGAGTGGTGTTAGTCGCAGTTAGTCACAGTTAGTTAGAGTTAGCCACAGTTAATTACAGTTACGCACATTTAGATAGAATTAATTACAGTTAGTCGCAGCTAGTTATTGTTAATTACAGTTAGTCGCAATAAGTTACAGTTTGTTGCAGTTAGTTGCATTTAGTCACAGTTACGAACAGGTAGTCATAGACGCAGGTAGTCATAAACGCAGTTAATTATGATTAGTCACAGTTTAGCGCAGTTTGTCGCAGTTAATTACAGTTAGTCACAGTTTGTTGCAGTTAATTGCAGTTAGTCGCAGTTAGTAAGTGTTAGTCGCAGTTAACCACAGTTAGTCGCAGTTAGTTAGAGTTAGTCGCAGTTAGTCACCGTTAATTACGGTTATTCACAGTTAGTTAGTATTAGTCGCAGTTAGTCACAGTTAGTTGCAGTTAATCACAGTTAATTGCAGTTAATCGCAGTTCGCCGCAATTAATCACAGTTATTTAGAGTTAGTTGCAGTTAGTCACAGATAGTTAGTTAGTCACAGTTTGTCGTAGTTAGTTAGAGTTAATCACAATTGGTGGCAGTTAGTCGCAGTTAATCATATTTAGTCTCAGTAATTTGCAGTTAGTCACAATTAGTTATTCACAGTTAATAGCAATTAGGCGCAGTTAGTCACAGTTATTAGAGACAGTCGCTGTTAATCGCAATTAATTACAGTTAGATGCAGTTGTCACAGTTCTTCGCAGTTAGTCGTAGATAGTCACAGATAATTGCAGTTAGTCTCAGTTAGTCATGGTTACTTGCTGTTAGAGTTACTCGCAATTATTTAGAGTTAGTTGTAGTTAGTCTCAGTCAGTTGCAGTTAGTCATAGATAGTCACAGATAATTGCAGTCAGTTGCAATTATTCATGGTTAGTCACAGTTAGTTAGAGTTACTCACAGTTAATCGCAGTTAATCGCAGTTAGTTGCAGTTAGTTGCAGTTAGTCGCATGTAGTTGCAGTTAGTCAGAGTTTGTCGCAGTTAGTCGCAGTTAATTACAGTGAGTCAAAATTAATTAGTCGCAGTTAGTTATGGTCATTGTTATTCACTGTTAGTTAGAGTTACTCGCAGTTATTTTGAGTTAGTCACAGTTAGTGAGAGTTAGTCGCAGTTAGTTAGAGTTAATCACAGTTAATCGCAGTTAATTACGGTTAGTTAGAGTTAGTTGCAGTTAATCGCAGTTAGTTAGAAACATAGAAATTTACACGCAGAAGGCGGCCATTTCGGACCATCGTGTCCACGCCGGCCGACAAAGAGCCACACGGCCCTTGTTCAGCAGCCCTAAAGGTTACATATGATCCATGACGGAAAGACAAAGAGCACCCAGCCCAACCAGTCCACCTCACAAAACTGCAACACCCCTTATACTGAAACATTCTACACTCCACCCCAACCAGAGCCATATGATCTCCTGGGAGAGGCAAAAACTAGATAAAAACCCAAACCAATTTTGGGAGAAAAATTCTGGGAAAATTCCTCTCCGACCCATCCAGGTGATCGAAACTAGTCCAGGAGATCACCCTGGCCGTATTCTATTCCCTGCAGTACTTACCATTATATCTGCACCATCCAACAAAAGGTCATTCAGTCTAGTCCCAATTACCAGCTCTAGGTCCGTAACCCTGCAGGTTATGGCACTTTAAGTGCCCATCCAATCATCTCTTAAAAGTGGTGACGGTTTCTGCATCCACTACTCTTCCAGACAGCGAGTTCCAGATCCCCACAACCCTCTGCATAAAGAAGCCCTCCCCCCACCTCAAATCCCCTCTAAAGCTTCCACCAATCACCTTAAATCTATGCCCCCTCATAATAGACCCTTCCACTAATGGAAATAGGCCCATACTATCCACTATGACCAGGCCCCTCAATATTTTGTACCCTCAATGAGGTCCCCTCTCAACCTCCTCTGTTCCAATGAGAACTATCCCAGCCTATCCAATCTGTCCTCATAACTAAGATTCTCCATTCCTGGCAGCATCCTAGTAAATCTCCTCTGCACCCTCGAGTGCAATCATGTCCTTCCTATAATATGGTGACCAGAACTGCACGCAGTACTCCAGCGGTGGCCGAACCAAAGTATTATACAATTTAAGCATAACCTCCCTGCTCTTATATTCTGTGCCTCAGCCAATAAAGACAAGCATTCCGTATGCCTTCTTAACCACCTTATCCACCTGGCCTGCTACTTTCAGGGATCTGTGGACAAGCACTCCAAGGTCCCTTTGTTCATTTACGCTATTAAGTGGCCTACCGTTTAATGAGTATACCCTTTCCTTATTAGCCCTCCCAAAGTGCATCACCTCACACTTCTCTGAATTAAATTCCATTTGGCATTAAACAAGGATACTACATCAGCAGTCCTCCAATCCGCCGGCACCATGCCCAGATCCAAAGAGGGCTGGAAAATGATGGTCAAGGCCTCTGCTATTTACTCTTTTACTTCGCTCAACAGCCTGGGATGCATTTCATCTGGGCCTGGGGACTTATCGACTTTCAAAGCTGCTAAACCCCTTAATATTTCCACTCTCTCTATATTTATTTTATTTTATCCAGAATATCACACTCCTCCTCGATTGCAGTATCTCCATTGCCCCATGCCTTTGTGAAAACAGATGCAAGGTATTCGTTAAGAATCCTACCAACATCTTCCGCCTCCACACAAAGATTACTCATATGGTCTCTAATAGCCTCTATCCTTGCTTTAGTTACCCTCTTACTCTTAATATATTGATAGAACATCTTTGGGTTTTCCTTAATTTTACTGGTGAAGAATTTCTCGTGCTCTCTTAGCATTCCTAATATCCTTTTTAATTTTGCCTCTTAACTTTCTATATTCCTCTAAAGATTCTATAATATTTAGCCATTGTTTTATGACAAAAGCGTCCCTTTTTTTCTTAATCCTCCCCTGTAAGTCCCTAGACATCCAGGGGGCTCTAGAATTATTTTTCCCAGCCTTTTTCTTTAAGGGCACATGTTTGGCCTGAGCCTTCTGGATCTCCTCCTTAAATGCCTTCCACTGTTCCGACACTGATTTACCCACAAGGAGCTGTTTCCAGTCCAATATGGCCAATTCACTCCTTAAGTTAGCAAAATTAGCTTTTCCTCAATTCGGAACTTTTATTCCAGGCCTATCCTTGTCCTTATCCATAACCAACTTGATTCTGACTGAATTATGGTCACTGGCACTGGCAGTTTGTCACAGTTAGTTAGTGTTAGTCACAGTAAGTTAGAGTTATTTGCAGTTGGCCGCAGTTAGTCACGATTGGTCGCAGTCAGTTGCAGTCAGAAACAATTAGTCACAGTTAGACTCAGTTGATTACAGTTAACTCAGATGAATTAACTGTGCAAATAGATGTTAACGGATATGATGTGATTGGGATTACAGAGACGTGGCTCCAGGATGATCAGGGCTGGGAACTCAACATCCATGGGTATTCAACATTCAGGAAGGATAGAATAAAAGGAAAAGGAGGTGGGGTAAAGAGGAGATTAATGCAATAGTTAGGAAGGACATGAGCTTGGATGATGTGGAATCTATATGGGTAGAGCTGCAGAACACCAAAGGGCAAAAAACATTAGTGGGAGTTGTGTACAGACCTCCAAACAGTAGTAGTGATGTTGGGGAGGGCATCAAACAGGAAATTAGGGGTGCATGCAATAAAGGTGCAACAGTTATCATGGGTAACTTTAATATGCAGTTAGATTGGGCTAACCAAACTGGAAGCAATACGGTGGAGGAGGATTTCCTGGAGTGCATGAGGGATGGTTTTCTAGACCAATATGTCGAGGAACCAACTAGGGGGGAGGCCATCTTAGACTGGGTGTTGTGCAATGAGAGAGGATTAATTAGCAATCTCGTTGTGCGAGGCCCCTTGGGGAAGAGTGACCATAATATGGTGTAATTCTACATTAGGATTGGAGAATGAAACAGTTAATTCAGAGACCATGGTCTAGAAATTAAAGAAGGGTAACTTTGAAGGTATGAGGCGTGAATTGGCTAGGATAGATTGGCGAATGATACTTAAGGGGTTGACTGTGGATGGGCAATGGCAGACATTTAGAGACCGCATGGATGAACTACAACAATTGTACATCCCTGTCTAGCATAAAAATAAAAAAGGGAAGGTGGCTCAACCGTGGCTATCAACATAGAAACATAGAAAATAGGTGCAGGAGTAGGCCATTCGGCCCTTCTAGCCTGCACCGCCATTCAATGAGTTCATGGCTGAACATGCAACTTCAGTACCCCATTCCTGCTTTCTCGCCATACCCCCTTGATCCCCCTAGTAGTAAGGACTACATCGAACTCCTTTTTGAATATATTAGGTGAATTGGCCTCAACAACTTTCTGTGGTAGAGAATTCCACAGGTTCACCACTCTCTGGGTGAAGAAGTTTCTCCTCATCTCGGTCCTAAATGGCTTACCCCTTATCCTTAGACTGTGACCCCTGGTTCTGGACTTCCCCAATATTGGGAACATTCTTCCTGCATCTAACCTGTCTAAACCCATCAGAATTTTAAACGTTTCTATGAGGTCCCCTCTCATTCTTCTGAACTCCAGTGAATACAAGCCCAGTTGATCCAGTCTTTCTTGATATGTCAGTCCTGCCATCCCGGGAATCAGTCTGGTGAACCTTCGCTGCACTCCCTCAATAGCAAGAATGTCCTTCCTCAGGTTAGGAGACCAAAACTGTACACAATACTCCAGGTGTGGCCTCACCAAGGCCCTGTACAACTGTAGCAACACCTCCCTGACCCTGTACTCAAATCCCCTCGCTATGAAGGCCAACATGCCATTTGCTTTCTTAACCGCCTGCTGTACCTGCATGCCAACCTTCAATGACTGATGTACCATGACACCCAGGTCTCGTTGCACCTCCCCTTTTCCTAATCTGTCACCATTCAGATAATAGTCTGTCTCTCTGTTTTTACCACCAAAGTGGATAACCTCACATTTATCCACATTATACTTCATTTGCCATGCATTTGCCCACTCACCTAACCTATCCAAGTCGCTCTGCAGCCTCATAGCATCCTTCTCGCAGCTCACACTGCCACCCAACTTAGTGTCATCTGCAAATTTGGAGATACTACATTTAATCCCCTCGTCTAAATCATTAATGTACAATGTAAACAGCTGGGGCCCCAGCACAGAACCTTGCAGTAGCCCACTAGTCACTGCCTGCCATTCTGAAAAGTACCCATTTACTCCTACTCTTTGCTTCCTGTCTGACAACCAGTTCTCAATCCATGTCAGCACACTACCCCCAATCCCATGTGCTTTAACTTTGCACATTAATCTCTTGTGTGGGACCTTGTCGAAAGCCTTCTGAAAGTCCAAATATACCACATCAACTGGTTCTCCCTTGTCCACTCTACTGGAAACATCCTCAAACAATTCCTGAAGATTTGTCAAGCATGATTTCCCTTTCACATATCCATGCTGACTTGGACCTATCATGTCACTTCTTTCCAAATGCGCTGCTATGACATCCTTAATAATTGATTCCATCATTTTACCCATGTCAGGCTGACCGGTCTATAATTCCCTGTTTTCTCTCTCCCTCATTTTTTTTTAAAGTGGGGTTACATTGGCTACCCTCCACTCGATAGGAACTGATCCAGAGTCAATGGAATGTTGGAAAATGACTGTCAATGCATCCGCTATTTCCAAAGCCACCTCCTTAAGTACTCTGGGATGCAGTCCATCAGGCCCTGGGGATTTATCGGCCTTCAATCCCATCAATTTCCCCAACACAATTTCCCAACTAATAAGGATTTCCCTCAGTTCCTCCTCCTTACTAGACCCTCTGACCCCTTTTATATCCGGAAGGTTGTTAGTGTCCTCCTTAGTGAATACCGAACCAAAGTACTTGTTCAATTGGTCTGCCATTTCTTTGTTCCCCGTTATGATTTCCCCTGATTCTGACTGCAGGGGACCTATGTTTGTCTTTACTAACCTTTTTCTCTTTACATATCTATACAAACTTTTGCAATCCGTCTTAATGTTCCCTGCAAGCTTCCTCTCGTACTCCATTTTCCCTGCCCTAATCAAATCCTTTGTCCTCCTCTGCTGAGTTCTAAATTTCTCCCAGTCTCCGGGTTCGCTGCTATTTCTGGCCAATTTGTATGCCACTTCCTTGGCTTTAATACTATCCCTGATTTCCCTTGATAGCCACGGTTGAGCCACCTTCCCTTTTTTATTTTTATGTCAGACAGGAATGTACAATTGTTGTAGTTCATCCATGCAGTCTCTAAATGTCTGCCATTGCCCATCCACAGTCAACCCCTTAAGTATCATGCGCCAATCTATCCTAGCCAATTCACGCCTCATACCTTCAAAGTTACCCTTCTTTAAGTTCTGGACCATGGTCTCTGAATTAACTGTTTCATTCTCCATCCTAATGCAGAATTCCACCATATTATGGTCACTCTTCCCCAAGGAGCCTCGCACAACGAGATTGCTAATTAATCCTCTCTCATTACACAACACCCAGTCTAAGATGGCCTCCCCCCTAGTTGGTTCCTCGACATATTGGTCTAGAAAACCATCCCTTATGCACTCCAGGAAATCCTCCTCCACCGTATTGCTTCCAGTTTGGTTAGCCCAATCTACGTGCATATTAAAGTCACCCATTATAACTGCTGCACCCTTATTGCATGCACCCCTAATTTCCTGTTTGATGCCCTCCCCAACATCACTACTACTGTTTGGAGGTCTGTACACAACTCCCACTAACGTTTTTTGCCCTTTGGTGTTCTGCAGCTCTACTCATATAGATTCCACATCATCCAAGCTAATGTCCTTCCTAACTATTGCATTAATCTCCTCTTTAACCAGCAATGCTAACCCACCTCCTTTTCCTTTTATTCTATCCTTCCTGAATGTTGAATACCCCTGGATGTTGAGTTCCCAGCCCTGATCATCCTGGAGCCACGTCTCTGTAATCCCAATCACATCATATTTGTTAACATCTATTTGCACAGTTAATTCATCCACCTTATTACGGATACTCCTTGCATTAAGACACAAAGCCTTCGGGCTTGTTTTTTTAACACCCTTTGTCCTTTTAGAATTTTGCTGTAATGTGGCCCTATTTGTTCTTTGCCTTGGGTTTCTCTGCCCTCCACTTTTCCTCATCTCCTTTCTGTCTTTTGCTTTTGTCTCCTTTTTGTTTCCCTCTGTCTCCCTGCATTGGTTCCCACCCCCCTGCCATATTAGTTTAACTCCTCCCCAACAGCACTAGCAAATTATCAAGGGAAATCAGGGATAGTATTAAAGCCAAGGAAGTGACATACAAATTGGCCAGAAATAACAGTGAACCTGGGGACTGGGAGAAATTTAGAACTCAGCAGAGGAGGAGAAAGGGTTTGATTAGGGCAGGGAAAATAGAGTACGAGAGGAAGCTTGCAGGGAACATTAAGACGGACCTCAAAAGTTTGTATAGATATGTAAAGAGAAAAAGGTTAGTAAAGACAAACGTAGGTCCCCTGCAGTCAGAATCAGGGGAAGTCATAACGGGGAACAAAGAAATGGCAGACCAATTGAACAAGTACTTTGGTTCGGTATTCACTAAGGAGGACACAAACAACCTTCCGGATATAAAAGGGGTCAGAGGGTCTAGTAAGAAGGAGGAACTGAGGGAAATCCTTATTAGTCGGGAAATTGTGTTGGGGAAATTGATGGGATTGAAGGCCGATAAATCCCCAGAGTACTTAAGGAGGTGGCCTTGGAAATAGCGGCTGCATTGACAGTCATTTACCAACATTCCATAGACTCTGGATCAGTTCCTATGGAGTGGAGGGTAGCCAATGTAACCCCACTTTTTCAAAAAGAAGAGAGAAAGAAAACAGAGAATTATAGACTGGTCAGCCTGACATCAGTAGTGGGTAAAATGATGGAATCAATTATTAAGGATGTCATAGCAGCGCATTTGGAAAGAGGTGACATGATAGATCCAAGTCAGCATGGATTTGTGAAAAGGAAATCATGCTTGACAAATCTTCTGGAATTTTTTGAGGATGTTTCCAATAGAGTGGACAAGGGAGAACCAGTTGATTTGGTATATTTGGACTTTCAGAAGGCTTTCGACAAGGTCCCACACAAGAGATTAATGTGCAAAGTTAAGGCACATGGGATTGGGGGTAGTGTGCTGACGTGGATTGAGAACTGGTTGTCAGACAGGAAGCAAAGAGTAGGAGTAAATGGGTACTTTTCAGAATGGCAGGCAGTGACTAGTGGGGTACCGCAAGGTTCTGTGCTGGGGCCCCAGCTGTTTACATTGTACATTAATGATTTGGACGAGGGGATTAAATGTAGTATCTCCAAATTTGCGGATGAAACTAAGCTGGGTGGCAGTGTGAGCTGCGAGGAGGATGCTATGAGGCTGCAGAGTGACTTGGATAGGTTAGGTGAGTGGGCAAATGCATGGCAGATGAAGTATAAATATGGATAAATGTGAGGTTATCCACTTTTGTGGTAAAAACAGAGCAACAGACTATTATCTGAATGGTGACAGATTAGGAAAAGGGGAGGTGCAACGAGACCTGGGTGTCATGGTACATCAGTCATTGAAGGTTGGCATGCAGGTACAGCAGGCGGTTAAGAAAGCAAATGACATGTTGGCCTTCATAGTGAGGGGATTTGAGTACAGGGACAGGGAGGTGTTGCTACAGTTGTACAGGGCCTTGGTGAGGCCACATCTGGAGTATTGTGTACAGTTTTGGTCTCCTAACTTGAGGAAGGACATTTTTGCTATTAAGGGAGTGCAGCGACGGTTCACCAGACTGATTCCCGGGATGGCGGGACTGACATATCAAGAAAGAATGGATCAAACTGGGCTTGTATTCACTGGAGTTCAGAAGAATGAGAGGGGATCTCATAGAAACGTTTAAAATTCTGACGGGTTTAGACAGGTTAGATGCAGGAAGAATGTTCCCAATGTTGGGGAAGTCCAGAACCAGGGGTCACAGTCTAAGGATAAGGGGTAAGCCATTTAGGATCGAGATGAGGAGAAACTTCTTCACCCAGAGAGTGGTGAACCTGTGGAATTCTCTACCACAGAAAGCTGTTGAGGCCAATTCACTAAATATATTCAAAAAGGAGTTAGATGTAGTCCTTACTACTCGGGGGATCAAGGGGTATGGCGAGAAAGCAGGAATGGGGTACTGAAGTTGCATGTTCAGCCATGAACTCATTGAATGGTGGTGCAGGCTCGAAGGGCCGAATGGCCTACTCCTACACCTATTTTCTATGTTTAGATATTTCTATGTTTCTAGTCGCAGCTGGTCGCAGTTAGTCAAAGATAGTTACAGTTAGTCGCAGTTAGTTCGAGCTAGTGAGAGTTAGTCGTAGTTAGTCACAGTTAGTTAGATTTAGTCACAGCTACTCACAGTTCAAGTTAATCGCAGCTAGTCACAGATTGTCACAGTTAGTCACAGTTAATCACAGTTAGTCGCAGTTAGTTAGTGTTATTTAGAGTTAGTCGCATTTAGTCACAGTTAATCACAGTTAGTCACTGATAGTTAGAATTAGTCGTATTTAGTCACAGTTAGTTAGAGTTAGTCGCAACTAGCCCAGTTAGATAGTTGGTCACAGTTAATCACAGTTAGTCGCAGTTAGTGTTATTCACAGTTAGTCGCAGTTAGTCACAATTAGTTAGATTTAGTCACAGTTAATTTCAGTTAATTACAGTTTGTCTCAGTTAGTCGCAGTTTGTTGCAGTTAATTACAGTTAGTCGCAGTTAGGCACAGTTAGTCGCAGTCAGTCACAGATCGTCACAGTTATTTACAGTTAGTCGTAGTTAGTCACTGTTAGTCGCTTTTAATCACAGTTAATCTCAGTTAATTATGGTTAGTCACAGTTAGTTAGTGTTATTCACAGTTAGTTAGTGTTAGTCGCAGTTAGTCACAGAAAGTCGCAGTTAGCCACAGTTTGTCGCAGGTAAATACAGTTAGTCACAGTTAGTTAGAATTAATTACCATTATTCGCAATTAGCCACAGTTAGTCACAGTTTGTTGCAGTTAGTCGCAGTTAATCACATTTAGTTGCAGCTCATTACAGTTAGTCACCATTAGTTAGAGTTATTCACAGTTAGTCGCAGTTAGTCACAATTAGTTAGATTTAGTCTCAGTTAGTTACAGTTAATTACATTTAGTCCCAGTTATTCACAGTTAATTACAGTTAATTGCAGTTAGTTAGAGTTAATTAGAATTAGTCACAGTTAATTACATTTAGTCGCAGTTAGTCACAGTTAATTACAGTTAGCCACAGTTAGTCACAGTTAGTTGCTGTTAGTCACAGTTAGTTAGAGTTAGTCAGAGATAGTTACAGTTAGTCACAGTTAGTTAGAGTTAGTCACAATTTGTTGGAGTTAGTCGCAGTTAATCACAATTAGTTAGAGTTAATTCACAGTTAGTAACAATTAGAGTTATTCACAGTTTGTCAGTTAATTACAGTAAGTTGCAGTTCGTCACAGTTAATTACATGTAGTCCCAGTTAGTCACAGTTAGTTACATGTAGTCGAAGTTAATCACAGTTAGTCAAAATAAGTTACAGTTAGTTGTAGTTAGTCACAGTTAATTATGGTTAGTCGCAGTTTATCGGAGTTAATTACAGTTAGTTCTAGTTAGTTACAGCTCGTCTCAGTTATTTACAGTAAGTCATAGTCGCTGTTACTCGCTGATGTTCACAGTTAGAGTTAGTCACTTAGTTAGTTAGTCACAGTTAGTCACAGTTAATTAGAGTTAGTCACAATTGATTGCAGTTAGTCACAGTTAGCTAGAGTTAGTCACAGTTTGTTGCAGTTAGTTGCAGTTAATCACATTTAGTCGCAGTCAATCGCAGTTAGTTGCAGTTTATTCGCAGTTAGTCACAGTTAATCACAGTTAGTGCTGTTAGTCAAAGTTAATCACAGTTAGTTTGAGTTGGTCACAGTTAGACGCAGTTAATCACAGTTAGTCAAAATAAGTTACAGTTAGTTGTAGTTAGTCACAGTTAATTATGGTTAGTCGCAGATTATCGAAGTTAATTACAGTTAGTTCTAGTTAGTCACAGCTCGTCTCAGTTATTTACAGTAAGTCATAGTCGCTGTTACTCGCTGTTATTCAGTTAGAGTTAGTCACTTAATTAGAGTTAGTCACAGTTAGTTAGTTAGAGTTAGTCACAATTGATTGCAGTTAGCCACAGTTAGCTAGAGTTAGTCACAGTTATTCGCAGTTAGTTGCAGTTTATTCGCAGTTAGTCACAGTTAATCACAGTTAGTGCTGTTAGTCAAAGTTAATCACATTTAGTTTGAGTTAGTCACAGTTAGTTTGAGTTAGCCACAGTTAGCCACAGTTAGTCGCATTTAGTCACAGTTAGTCGCAGTTAGTCACAGTTAATTACATTTAGTTGCAGTTCGTCGCAGATAATTATAGTTAGTTGCAGTTAGTCACAGTTAATTGGAGTTATTCACAGTTAGTTCATGTTAGTCGCATTTGGTCACAGCTGGTCGCAGTTAAGTTTACAGTTAGTCGCAGTTAATTAGAGGTAATCTCAGCTAGTTGCGGTTATATAGAGTTAGTCGCAGTTAGTCACAATGTGTCGCAGGTAGTCGCAGTTAGTTAGCGTTAGTTACAGTTAGTCACAGTTAACTACAGTTAGGCACAGTTAATTACATTTAGTCGCCATTAATTAAAGTTGCTCGCAGTTAGTCGCAGTTAATTACAGTTAGTCGCAGTTAATTACAGTTAGTCGGCTAGTCACTGTTGGTCACAGTTGATCACAGTTGGTCGCAATTAGTCACAGTTTGTCATAGTTAGTTATAGTTAGTCACAGTTATTTGCAGTTAGTTAATTAGTCACAATTCATTTCAGTTAGTTGCAGTTAGTTAGAGTTAGTCACAGTTCATCGCAATTAGTTAGAGTTAGTCACAATTAGTCATAGTTAATTACAGTTAGTCGCAGTTCATTAGAGTTAGACACAATTAGTCGCAGTTAGTTGTTAATCGCAGTTAGTTGCTGTTGGTTAGAGTTAGTTGCAATTAGTCAGAGATAGTTACAGTTAGTCATAGTTAGAGTTAGTCACAGTTTGTTGGAGTTAGTTGCAGTTAGTCACAATTAGTTAGAGTTATTCCCAGTTAGTTGCAGTTAGTCACAATTAGTTAGGGTCATTTACAGTTAGTCGCAGTTAATTACCGTAAGTTGCAGTTAGCCGCAGAGCCGCAGTTAGTCACAGTTAATCGCAGTTAGTCGCAGTTAATTATATGTAGTCCCAATTAGTCAGTTAATTACATTTAGTCAAAGTTAGTTACAGTTAGTCAAAATAACTTAGTTAGTTGCAGTTAGTCGCAGTTATTCACAGTTAGAAGCAGTTCGAAGCGGTTATTCGCAGTTAGACACAGTTAATCACAGTTAATTACAGTTAGTCGCATTTAGTCATAGTTAATTACATTTAGTCGCAGTTCGTCGCAGTTAGTCACAGATAATTATAGTTAGTCGCAGTTAGTCACAGTTAATTACAGCTGTTCATCGTTAGTTCATGTTAGTCACAGTTGGTCACAGCTGGTCGCAGTTAATTTTACAGTTGCGGTTAGTTAGAGGTAATCTCAGCTGGTTGCAGTTAGATAGAGTTAGTCGCAGTTAGTCACAATTTGTCGCAGTTAATTACAGTTAGTCAAAATTAATCAAGTTAGTCACAGTTAGTGTTAGTCGCAGTTAGTTAGAATTGGTCGCATTTACTCACAGTTACTCACAGTTAGATGCAGTTAGTTAGAATTAGTCGCAGTTGGTCACAAGTTAGCTAGAGTTAGTCACAGTTAATCGCAGTTAGTCACGTGTAGTCGCAGTTAGTTAGCGTTAGTCACAATTAGTCACAGTTAGTTAGCGTTAGTTACAATTAGTCGCAGTTAACTACAGTTAGTCACAGTTATTCAGTCGGTTAGTCACTGTTGGTCACAGTTAATTACATTTAGTCACAGTTTGTCACAGTTATTTGCAGTTAGATAATTAGTCACAATTCGTTTCAGTTAGCTTCAGTTAGTCACAGTTAGTCGCAATTAGTTAGAGTTCGTCACAGTTAGTCGTAGTTAATTACAGTTAGTCACAATTAGTTAGCGTTAGACACAATTAGTCGCAGTTAGTCACAGTTAGTTACATTTAGTCGCAGTTAGTTGCTGTTAGTCGCAGTTAGTTAGAGTTAGTTGCAATTAATCAGAGATAGTTACAGTTAGTCACAGTCAGAGTTAGTCACAGTTTGTTGGAGTTAGGGTTAGCAGTTAATCACAATTAGTTAGAGTTATTCACAGTTAATCGCAGTTAATTACATTTCGTCACAGTACGCCGCAGTTAGTCGCTGTAAATCACAGGTAGTCATAGGTGGTCACAGTTAGTTAGAGTTAGTCATATTTGGTTGCAGTTAGTGACAGTTAGTGACAGTTAGTTGCAGTTAATCAGATTTAGTCAAAGTTAGTCACAGTAAGTTAAAATAAGTTAGCTAGTCGCAGTTAATTACGGTTAGTCACAGTTTATCACAGTTTGTCGCAGTTAATTACTGTTAGTCCCAGTTAGTTCCAGTTAGTCGCAGGTCATCTCAGTTATTTACAGTAAGTCGTAGTTAGCCGCTGTTAGTCACTGTTATTCACATTTAGTTAGAGTTGGTCACAGTTAGTCGCAGTTCGTTAGAGTTAGTCACAGTTAGCTAGAGTTAATCACAGTTTGTTGCAGTTAGTTGCAGTTAATCACATTTAGTCACAGTCAGTCACAGTATTTCGCAGTTAGTTGCAGTTATTCACCGTTAATCGCAATCAGTCGCATATATCACAGTTAGTTGCAGAAGTCGCAGTTAATTACATTTAGTCACAGTTAGTTAGAGTTATTCACAGTTGGTTAGAGTTAGTCACAGTTATTGGCAGTTAGTTAGAACTAGTCACATTTAATTATAGTCATAGTTAGTCACAGTTAGTCGCAGTTAGTGTTAGTCGCAGTTCGTTAGAAATATTCGCAGTTAGGTAGATTTTGTCACAGTTAGTCACAGTTCCAATTCACAGTTAATCACAGTTAGTTAATATTAGTCGCAGTTAGTCACAGTTATTTACAGTTTGTCACAATTAGTTAGAATTAATTACAATTAGTCACAGCTAGTCACAGTTAGTTACAGTTAGAGTTAGTCACAATTGGTCGCAGTTAGTCACGGTTTGTCGCAGTTAGTCACAGTTAATTACAGTTCGTCACAATTAGTTAGAATTATTTAGAATTAGTCGCAGTTAATCACAGTTAGAGTTAGTCGCAGTTAGTTAAGTTAATCACAGTTAGTCACTGATAGTTAGTCGCATTTAGTCACAGTTAGAGTTGGCCGCAGCTAGTTGCAGTTAGTTAGTCGCAGTTAGTTAGAGTTAGCCACAGTTAATCACAATTAGTCGTAGTTAGTGTTAGTCACTGTTAGTCACAGTTAGTTAATGTTAGTCACAGTTAGTCGCAGTAATTTAGAGTTATTCACAGTCAGTCGTAGTTATTTAGAGTTAGTCACATTTAGTTAGATTTAGTCGCAGCTAGTCACAGTTAGACAGAGTTTTTCGCAGTTTGTCACAGTTAGTCACAGTTAATTACATTTAATCCCAGTTAGTCACAGTTAATCGCAATTAGTCACAGTTAATTACAGTTAGTCACAGTTCGTCGCAATAAGTTAGTTAGTTGCAGTTCATCGCATTTAGTCACAATTAGTCACAGTTAATAAATTAGTCGCAGTTAGTCACAGTTAATTATGGTTTGTCGCAGGATGTTGCAGTTATTCAGTTAGTTGTAGTTCGTCGCTGTTAATCACAGTTAGTTAGAGATGGTCGCAGTTAATTATAGTTAGTCACAGTTAGCCACAATTAATCGCAGTTAGTTAGAGGTACTCGCAGTTATTTAGAGTTAGTCGCTGTTAGTCGCAGTTAGTAAGAGTTCATCGCAGTTAATCACAGTTACTGAGAGCTATTTTCAGTTAGTCGCAGTTAATTACAACTAATTATCGTTAGTCACAGTTAGGCACAGTTAATTACACATAGTCGCAGTTAGTCACAGATAATTACAGTTATTCACAGTTAGTTCGGGTTAGTCACAGCTGGTTGCAGTTAATTACAGTTAGTCACAGTTAAGTATGTTATTTACAGTTAATCGCAGCTAGTCGCAATTAGTCGCAGTTAGTTGGACTTAGTCGCAATTTGCCACAGTTAGTGTTATTCGCAGTTAGTTAGTCGCAATTAGTCGTAGTTAATTACAACTAATTATCGTTAGGCACAGTTAATTACACATAGTCGCAGTTAGTCACAGACAATTACAGTTATTCACAGTTAGTTCGGGTTAGTCACAGCTGGTTGCAGTTAATTACAGTTAGTCACAGTTAAGTATGTTAATTACAGTTAATCGCAGCTAGTCGTAATTAGTCGCAGTTAGCTGGACTTAGGCGCAATTTGCCACAATTAGTGTTATTCGCAGTTAGTTAGTCGCAGTTAATTACAGTTAGTCACAGTTAGTTAGGATTAATTACAGTTAATCCGTTAGTCACAGTTAGTTAGTCACAGTTAGTTGCAGTTGATTACATTAATCACAGGTAGTCACAGTTGGTCACAGTTGGCCGCAGTTAGTCACAGATAGTTACAGTTGGTCGCAGTTAGTTGCAGTTAGTCACAGTTAATTACTGTTATTCGCAGTTAGTTGCAGTTAGACTTAGTTAATTACAGTTAGTCACAGTTAGTCATTAATGTCACAGTTAATTGCTATTAGTCACAGTTAATTCTATTTAGTCACAGTTAGTGAGAGTTAGTCGCAGTTAGTCACAGATAGTTAAAGTTAGTGACAGTTAATCACAGTTCGCTACAATTAGTCACAATTGGTTGCAGTTAGTTAGAGTTGGTGCCAATAAGTCGCAGTTAATCACAGTAAGTTCGATTTAGTCGCAACTAGTCGCAGTTAAAGTTAGTCGCAGTTTGTCACAGTTTGTAACAGTTAGTCACAGTTAAACAGTTAGTCGCAGTTAGTTAGTGTTAGTCGCATTTAGTCACAGTTATTTAGAGTTAATTGCAGTTAGTCACAGTTAGTTAGTTATTTGCAGTTAGTTAGAGTTAGTCACAGTTAATCACAGTTAGTTGCTGTTAAACACAGTTAATTATATTTAGCCCCAGTTAGTCACAGTTAATTACAGTTAGTCGCAGTCAATTACAGTTATTCACAGTTAGTTGTAGTTAGTCGCTGTTAGTCGCTGTTAATCACAGTTAGTTAGAGATGGTCACAGTTAATCGTAGTTAGTCGCAGTTAATTACAGTTAATTACAGATAGTCACAGTTAATTACATTTAGTCGCAGTTAGTCGCAGTTAGTCACAGTTAACTACAGTTAGTCGCAGTTAGTTAGAGTTAGTCGCAGATAGTCGCAGTTCGATAGAGTTAGTGACAGTCACAGTTAATTAGAGTTAGTCACAGTTAATTGCATTTAATCATAGTTAGTCACTTAGTTGGTGTTAGTCACTGTTAATCGCAGTTAGTCACAGTTATTAGATTTATTCATAGTTAGTCACAGTTAGTTAAAGTTAGTCAGAGTTAATTACATTTAGTCACAGTTAGTCAGAGATACTTAGTTAATCGCAGTTAATTACAGATATTCACAGTTAGATCGTGTCAGTCGCAATTGGTCACAGCTGATCGCAATTAATTACACTTAGTCACAGTTAGTTAGAGGTAATCGCAGCTAGTCACAGTTAGATAGAGTTAGTCGCAGTTATTCGCAGTTAGTCAAAGCTAGTCGCAGTTAGTTAAAGCTAGACGCAGTTAGTCACAGTTAGTTAGAGTTAGTCACAGTTCATTACAATTAGTCACAGTTTTTCACAGTTAGTCGGTTAGTCATCGTTAGTCACAGTTAATTGCAGTTAGTCGCAGTTAGTTGCAGTTAGTCACAGTTAATTACAATTAGTCGCAGTTAGTCGCATTTTTTCACAGTTAGTCGGTTAGTCACTGGTCACACTTAGTTCAAGTTTGTCGCATTTAATCAGTTAATTACATATAGTCACAGGCAGTCGCAGTTATTCACAATTAGTTAGTTAGTCACAATTAGTTTCAGTTAGTCACAGTTATTCACTGTTAGTTGCTGTTAGTCGCATTTAATTACAGTTAATTACATTTAGTCACAGGTAGTCGCAATTAGTTAGTTACAATTAATTTCAGTTAGTCGCAGTTATTCATTGTTAGTTGCTGTTAGTCGCACTTAATCACAGTTAATTACATTTAGTCACAGGTAGTCGCAGTTATTCGCAATTAGTTAGTCATAATTAGTCGCAGTTATTCATCGTTAGAGTTAGTCGCAGTTAGTCACAGTTAATTCAGTTAGTCGCAGTTAATTGCAGTCAGTTGCAGTTAGTCATAGTTAATTACAATTAGTCGCAGTTAGTCGCATTTTTTCACAGTTAGTCGGTTAGTCACTGTTGGTCACACTTAGTTCAAGTTAGTCGCATTTAATCAGTTAATTACATTTAGTCACAGGCAGTCGCAGTTATTCACAATTAGTTAGTTAGTCACAATTAGTTTCAGTTAGTCACAGTTATTCACTGTTAGTTGCTGTTAGTCGCATTTAATTACAGTTAATTACATTTAGTCACAGGTAGTCGCAATTAGTTAGTTAGTTACAATTAATTTCAGTTAGTCGCAGTTATTCATTGTTAGTTGCTGTTAGTCGCACTTAATCACAGTTAATTACATTTAGTCATAGGTATTCGCAGTTATTCGCAATTAGTTAGTTAGTCATAATTAGTCGCAGTTATTCATAGTTAGAGTTAGTCGCAGTTAGTCGCAGTTAATTCAGTTAGTCGCAGTTAATTGCAGTTAGTTGCAGTTAGTCACAGTTAGTCACAATTAGTCGCAGCTAGTTGCAGTTAGTCACACTTAATTAACGTTAGTCGCAGTTAATTACAGCTACTCGCAGTTAGTCAGTTAGTCGCAGTTACTCACAGTTAGTTGCAGTTAGTTAGTCACAGTTAGTTGCAGTTAATTACAGTTAGTCACGGTTAAATAAACTTAGTCACAGTTAATAAGTTAGTCGCAGCTAATTGCAGTTAGTTGCAGTTAGTCACAATTAATTACAGTTAGTCGCAGTTGGTCATATTTAGTTAGAGTTAGTCACAATTAGTTAGAGTTAGTTGCAGTTAATTAGAGTTAGTCAGACTTAGTCAGTTAGTTGAAGTCACTCTCAGTTCGTCACAGTTAGTCGCAGTTAGTCGCAGTTAATTACAGTTGATCGCAGTTAGTCACAGTTTTTCACAGTTAGTCACTGTTAGTCACACTTAGTTCGAGTTAGTCGCAGTTAGTCACAGTTAATTACATTTAGTCACACCTAGTTGCAGTTATTCGCAATTAGTTAGTCATAATTAGTTTCAGTTAGTCACAGTTAGTGGGAGTTATTCACAGTTAGTTAGCGTTAGTCACAGTTTGTCAGTTAGTCACAATTAACTAGAGTTAGTCGAAGTTAATTGCTGTCAGTCGCAGTTAATCACAGTTAATTACATTTAGTCACGGGTAGTCACAATTAATGAAGTTAATTACAGTTCATCACATTTAATTAAAGTTAATCGCAGTTAGTCACAATTAATTAGTTAGTCACGGTCATAGATGGTTGCAGTTAGTCACAGTTAGTTAGAGTTAGTCAGAATTAATTGCAGTTTAATTCAGTTAGTTACAGTTAATTTCAGTTATTCATGGTTAGTCGCAGTTAGTCACAGTTAATTACAGCTAGTCATGGTTCGTCACCGTTAGTCGAAGTTAGCCGCAGTTAGTTACAGTTAGTCATGATTATTCACAGTGTGTTAGAGTTTGTCGCAGTTAGTTAGAGTTCATCACCATTAGTCGCAGTTAGTCACAGTTAGTTGTAGTTAGTCACATGTAGTTGCAGTTAGTTAGAGTTAGTCACAATTAGTCGCAGTTGGTTACAGTTAATTACAGTTAGTTGCAGTTTTTCCACAGTTTGTCGGTTAATCACTGTTAGTCACATTTAGTTTGAGTTAGTCGTAGTTAGTCACAGTTAATTACATTTAGCCACAGGTAGTCACAGTTATTCGCAATTAGTTAGTAGGTCACAAAAAGTTTTGGTTTGTCGCAGTTACTTAGAGTTAGTTGCAGTTAGTTAGAGATTGTCGCAGTTATTCACCATTCGTCACATTTAGTCGCAGTTAGTTTGAGTCAGACACAATTAGTCGTAGTTAGTTAGAGTTAGTTGCAGTTATTCATTGTTAGTCGCTGTTAGTCACAGTTCATCGCAATTCTTCGCAGTTAGTTAGTCACAGTTAGTTACTCACAATTAGCCGCAGTTAGTCACAGTTAGTTAGAGTTAGTCACAGTGAGTTAGTGTTAGTCAGAGTTAGTCTCAGTTTCTCGCCATTAGTCTCACTTAGTCGCAGTTAGAGTTGGTTGCAGTTAGTCACAATTAATTAATGTTAGTCGCAGTTAATTATAGTTAGTCGCAGTGAATTACAGTTCGTCAGTTAGTCACAGTTAATTACAGTTAGTCACAATTAATTACAGTTAGTCACAGTTAATTAAAGTTAGTTGCAGTTAGTCACAATTAATTAGTTAGTCACAGTCACAGTTAGTCGCAGTTAGTCACGGTTAGTAAGAGTTGTCAGAATTAATTGCACTTAATTACAGTTAATCACATTTAATTAGTTAGTCGAAGTTAGCCGCAGTTAGTTACAGGTAGTCACGATTATTCACTGTGTTAGAGTTAGTCACAGTTAGTTAGAGTTCATCACCATTAGTCGCAGTTATTCACAGTTTGTTGGTTAGTCACTGTTAGTCACATTTAGTTCGAGTTAGTCGCAGTTAGTCACAGTTAATTACATTTAGTCACAGGTAGTCACAGTTATTCGCAATTAGTTAGTCACAATAAGTTTCGGCTAGTCGCAGTTACTTAGAGTTAGTTGCAGTTGGTTAGAGGTAGTCACAGTTACTCATAGTTCATCGCAGTTAGTCGCAGTTAGTTAGAGTCAGACACATTTAGTCGCAGTTAGTTAGAGCTGGTCGCAGTTAGTCGCAGTTAGTCCCAGTTATTCACTGTTAGTCGCTGTTAGTCATAGTTATTCACTGTTAGTCGCTGTTAGTCACAGTTTTCGCAGTTCTTCGCAGTTAGTTAGTTGCAGTTAGTTAGTTACTCACTGTCGCAGTTTGCCGCAGTTCTTCGCAGTTAGTTAGTTGCAGTTAGTTAGTTACTCACAATTAGTCGCAGTTAGAGTAAGTCACAGTGAGTTAGAGTTAGTCAGAGTTAGTCGCAATTTCTCGCCATTAGTTGCACTTAGTCGCAGTTAGAGTTGGTTGCAGTTAGTCACATGTAGTTGCAGTTAGTCAGTTAGTCGCTGTTAATTATAATTAGTCACAGTGAGTCGCAGTTAATTATTGTTAGTCACAGTTAATTACACTTAGTCGCAGTTAGTCACAGTTAATTACAGTTAGTCGCAGTTAATCACAGTTTTTCACAATAAGTCGGTTAGTCACTGTTAGTCACACTTAGTTTGAGATAGTCGCAGTTAGTTACAGTTAATTACATTTAGTCACAGGTAGTCGCAGTTATTAACAATTAGTTAGTTACAATTAGTTTCAGTTAGTTGCAGTTAGTTAGACAGTCACAGTTAGTCACAGTTAATCACAGTTTGTCCCGGTCAATTTCACTTAGCCACAGTTAGTGACAGTTAGTCACAATTAATCAGTTTGTCACAACTAATTAATGTTAGTCATAGTCGCAGTTAGTTAGTCACAGTTATTTAGATATGTCATAGTTAGTCATAATTATAGTTAGTCGCAGTTAATTAAAGTTAGTCGCAGTTAGTCACAATTAATTACAGTTAGTCACAGTTGCAGTTAGTCGTAGTTAGTCAGAGTTAGAGTTAGTCAGAATTAATTGCAGTTAATTTTAGTCAGTCAAAGTTAATTTTAGTTAGTCGCAGTTAGTCATAATTAATTAGTTAATCATAGTCGCAGTTAGTCACAGTTAGTTAGAGTTAGTCAGAATTAATTGCAGTTAATTTTAGTTAGTCACAGTTAATTACAGCTAGTAACATTTAATTACCTTGGTCGCAGTTGGTCACAATTAGTCACAGTTAGTCACAATTGATTAACGTTAGTCACAGCTAGACACAGTTAGTTAAGAGTTAGTCACAGTTAGTCACAGTTATTTAGAGTTAGTCGCAGTTATTTATAGTTAGTCGCACTGAATTACAGTTCGTCAGTTAGTCGCAGTTAATTACAATTAGTCACAATTAATTACAGTTAGTCACAGTCACATTTAGTCGCAGTTAGTCACGGTTAGTTACAGTTAGTGAGAATTAATTGCCATTAATCGCAGTTAGTCACAGTTAATTACAGTTAGTCGCAGTTAGTCGCATTTGGTCAGTTAGTTGCAGTTAATTACAGTTAGTCACAGTTTGTCATAGTTAATTACAGCTAGTCGCACTTAATTACAGTTAGTCAACGTTAGTCGCAGTTAGTCGCAGTTAATTACACTTAGTCACAGTTAGTCGCAGTTAATTACAGTTATTTGCAGTTAGCAGCACTTGGTGGCAGTTGGTCACAGTTAGTAACAATTAGTCGCATTTAGTCGCAGATAGTTAGAGTTAGACACATTTAGTCACAGTTATTTGGAGTTAGTCACAATTAGTCACAATTAATTACAGTTAGTCACAGTTAGTCCAGTTAGTCACGGTTAGTTAGAGTTAGTCAGAATTTATCGCAGTTAGTCACAGTTAATTACAGTTAATTTTAGTTACATTTGGTCATTTATTCGCAGTTAATTACAGTTAGTCATAGTTAGTCACAGTTAATTACAGCTAGTCACATTTAATTATAGTTAGTCACAGATAGTCGCAGTTAGTCACAGTTAGCCACAGTTAATTACAGTTAATTACAGTCAGTCGTAGTTAATTACACTTAGTCGCAGTTATTTAGAGTTGGTCCATGTTAGTCTCCGTTAATTACAGATAGTCACAGTTAATTACACTTAGTCGCAGTTAATCGCAGTTGGTCACAATTAATTACAGTTAGTCACAGTTAGTCACAGTTATTCAGTTAGGTAGTCGCATTTAGTTCGTTAGTCACAATTAGTCGCAGTGAGTCAGAGTTAGTCAGAGTTAGTGGCAGTTCGTTATGTTAGTCACAGCTCCTCGCAGTTAGAGCTCATCACAGTTAGTCACAGTTAATTACAGTTAATTACAGTTAATCACAGGTAGTCGCAGTTATTTGCAATTAGTTAGTTAGTCACAGTTAGTTACAGGTAGTCGCAGTTAGTTAGTTAGTCACAGTTAATTACAGTTAATTGCAGTCAATCACAGCTAGTCACAGTTAGTTTCAGTTAGTCACAATTAATTACAGTTAGTCACAGTGAATCAGAGTTAGTCAGAGTTAGTGGCAGTTAATTAGAGTTAGTCACAGTTACATGCAGTTACTCGCAGTTAGTCGCAGTTAATTACAGTTAATCGTGGTTAATTTCACTTAGTCACAGTTAGTCTCAGTTCGTCACAGTTAATTGCAGTCAGTCGCAGTCAGTTGCAGTTAGTCACATTTAGTTAACATTAGTCGCAGTTAATTACAGTTACTCGCAGTTAGTCACAGTTAGTCGCAGATACTCACAGTTGATCGCAGTTAGAGTTACTCGCAGTTAGTCGCAGTTACTCACAGTTAGTCGCAGTTAGTTAGTTAGTCGCAGTTAGTCACAATTAATTAACGTTAGTCACAGTTAGTTGCAGTTAATTATAGTTAGTCGCAGTGAATTACAGTTCGTCAATTAGTCAGAGTTAGTCGCAGTTATCACAGTTAATATATTTAGTCACAGGTAGTCGCAGTTATTCGCAATTAGTTAGTTAGTCACAATTAGCCGCAGTTAGTCGCAATTAGTCGTAGTTACTTGCAGTTCATCAGTTAGTCACGGTTAATTGCAGTTAGTCACAGTTAGTTACAATTAATTAAGTTAATTACAGTTAATTACAGTTAGTCATATTTAATTAAAGTTAATCGCAGTTAGTCACAATTAATTAGTTAGTCACGGTCATAGATAGTTGCAGTTAGTCACAGTTAGTCACTGTTAGAGTTAGTCAGAATTAATTGCAGTTTAATTCAGTTAGTCCCAGTTAATTTCAGTTCGTCGCAGTTAGTCACATTTAGTCAGTTAGTCACAGTTAATTACAGTTAATCAAAGTTAGTCACAATTGGTCGCAGTTAGTTAGAGTTAGTGACAGTCACAGTTAATTAGAGTTAGTCACAGCTAATTACATTTAGTCATAGTTAGTCACTTAGCTAGTATTAGTTGCTGTTAATCGCAGTTAGTCACAGTTATTAGATTTATTCAGTTAGTCACGGTTAGTTAAAGTTAGTCAGAGTTAATTACATTTAGTCACAGTTACTTAGTTAATCACAGTTAATTACAGTTATTCACAGTTAGATCGTGTCAGTCGCAATTGGTCACAGCTGATAGCAATTAATTACACTTAGTCACAGTTAGTCGCAGTTAGTTAGAGGTAATCGGAGCTAGTCACAGTTAGATAGAGTTAGTCGCAGTTAGTCAAAGCTAGTCGCAGTTAGTCACAGTTAGTTAGAGATAGTCACAGTTCATTACAGTTAGTCACAGTTTTTCACAGTTAGTCAGTTAGTCATTGTTAGTCACAGTTAATCACAGTTTGTCCCGGTCAATTTCACTTAGTCGCAGTTAGTCACAATTAATTAACGTTAGTCACAGTTAGTCGCAGTTAATTACAGTTAATCGCAGTTAATTTCACTTAGTCACAGTTAATTGCAGTTAGTCACAGTTAATTACAGTTCGTCGCAGTTAATTTCAGTTAGTCACAGTTAGTCACAATTAATTACTGTTAGTCACAGTTAGTCGCAGTTAGTCACAGTTATTTAGAGTTCGTCACAGTTAGTCACAGTTAATTATAGTTAGTCGCAGTGAATTACAGTTAGTCATAGTTAATTAAAGTGAATCACAGTTAGTCACAAATAATTAGTTAGTCAGTCACAGTTAGTCACAGTTCGTCACGGTTAGTTAGAGTTAGTCAGAATGAATTGCAGTTAATTGCAGTTAGTCACAATTAATTGCAGTCAGTCGCAGTTAATTCCAGTTCGACACAGTTAGTTTCAGTTAGTCACAATTAATCACAATTAGTCACAGTCACAATTAATTAACATTTGCCATAGTTAGTCGCAGTTATTTAGAGTTAGTCACAGTTTGTCGCAGTTAATTATAGTTAGTCGCAGTGAATTACAGTTCATCAGTTAGTCGCAGTTAATTGCAGTTAGCCACAGTTAATTAAGGTTAGTGACAGTTAGTCACAATTAATTACAGTTAGTCGCAGTCACAGTTAGTCGCAGTTAATCGCAGTTAGTCATGGTTAGTTAGAGTTAATTACAGATAGTCACAGTTAATTTTATTTAGTCGCAGTTAGTTACATTTGGTCAGTAAGACGCAGTTAATTACAGTTAGTCGCTGTTAGTCATAGTTAGTCACCATTAGTTGCAGTTAGTCGCAGTTAGCCACAATAAGTCACAGTTACAGTTACGCACAGTTACTCACAGTTAGTCACAGTTAGTCGTAGTTACAGACAGTTAGTCACAATTAGTCACAGTTAGACGCAGTTAGTCACAATTAATTAACGTTAGTCACAGTTAGTCGCAGCTAGTCGCAGATAGTTAGAGTTCGTCACAGTTAGTCACAGTTATTTGGTGTTAGTCACAGTTAGTCGCAGTTAATTATAGTTAGTCGCAGTGAATTACAGTTCATCATTTAGTCGCAGTTAATTACAGTTAGTCACAATTAATTACAGCTAGTCCCATTTAATTACAGTTATTCACCGTTAGTCGCATTTAGCCAAAGTTAGCACAGTTAGTCACAATTACTCACAGATAGTTACAGTTAGTCACAGTTAATTATAGTTAGTAGAACTGAATTACAGTTCGTCAGTTAGTCACAGTTATTTACAGTTAATTACAATTAGTCACAATTAATTACAGTTAATCACAGTTCATTTCAGTTAGTCGCATTTGCGACCAACTGTGATCAGCTGTGACTAACAGTGACTAATTGCGACTAATTGTGACTAACTCTAACTAACTGTGGCTAACTGCGACTAACTGCGACTAATTGCGAGCAACTGCGACTAACTGTGACTAACAAGGTTGAACTCTAACTAACTGCGAGTAACTGTGACTAAAAGTAATTAATTGTGACCAACTGCGACCAACTGCCGCAGTTAATTACAGTTAGTCACAGTTTGTCATATTTAATTACAGCCAGTCGCATTTAATTACAGTTAGTCACCGTTAGTTGCAGTTAGTTGCAGTTAGTTGCAGTTAGTTGCAGTTAGTCGCAGTTAGTCACATTTAATTACAGTTAATTACATTCAGTCACAGTCACAGTTATTTGCAGTTATTTGCAGTTAGTGGCAGTTGGTCGCAATTGGTCACAATTAATTACTTTTAGTCGCAGTTAGTTAGAGTTCGACCTTGTTAGTCACAGTTAGTCACAGTTAATTAGAGTTAGTCCATATTAGTCTCAGTTAATTACAGATAGTTACAGTTAATTACACTTAGTCGCAGTTGGTCACAATTAATTACAGTTAGTCACAATTAGTCGCAGTTATTCGCAATTAGGTAGTCGCATTTTGTTAGTTAGTTGCAGTGAGTCAGAGTTAGTCAGAGTTTATCAGAATTAGTGGCAGTTAGAGTTAGTCACAGCTCCTCACACTTAGTTGCAGTTAGAGTTCATCGCAGTTAGTCACAGTTAGTCACAGTTAATTACAGTTAATTACAGTTAGTCGCAGTTAGTCACAGTTAATTACAGTTAGTCGCATGTAGTCGCAGTTATTCAAAATTAGTTAGTCACAATTAGTTTCAGTTAGTCGCAGTTAGTTAGTTTCAGTTGCAGTTAGTCACAGTTGGTTAGAGTTAGTCACAGTCGCAATTAATTACAGTTAGTCGAGGTTAATTTCACTTAGTCGCAGTTAGTTGCAGTTAATTACAGTTAGTCGCAGTTAATTGCAGTCAATCACAGTTAGTTAGAGTTAGTCGCAATGAGTCAGTGTTAGTCAGAGCTAGTGGCAGTTAGTTAGAGTTACTCGCAGTTACTCGCAGTTTGTGGCAGTTCCTCGCAGTTTGTGGCAGTTAGTTGCAGTTCGCCGCAGTTAATTGCAGTTAGCCATAGTTAATTACAGTTAGTCACAGGTAATCGCAGTTATTCGCAATTAGTTCATTAGTCACAATTAGTTTCAGTTAGTCACAGTTAGTCGTAGTTAATTACAGTTAGTCGCGGTTAATTTCACTTAGTCGCAGTTAGTCGCAGTTAATTGCAGTCAATCGCAGCTAATTACAGTTAGTCACAATTAGTTTGTCAGTCGCAGTTAATTGCAGTCAGTCGCAGTTAATTACAATTAGTAGCAGTTCGTTGCAGTTCGTTAGAGTTAGTCGCAATGAGTCAGAGTTAGTCGCAATTAATTGCAGTCAATCGCAGCTAATTACAGTTAGTCACAATTAGTTTGTCAGTCGCAGTTAATTGCAGTCAGTCGCAGTTAATTAGAGTTAGTCACAGTCACTTGCAGTTAGTTGCAGTTTGTCGCAGTTAGTCCAGTTAGTCACAGTTAATTATAGTAAGTCCACATGGAGTCGCAGTTATTCGCCATTAGTTAGTTAGTCACAGTTAGTCGCAGTTAATTGCAGTTAGTCGCAGTTAATTGCAGCCAATCGCAGCTAATTACAGTTAGTCACAGTTAGTTTCAGTTAGTCACAATTAACTACAGCTAGTCACAGTTAATTGCAGTTAGTCACAGTTAGTCGCAGTTAATTACAGTTAGTCGCAGTTAATTATACTTAGTCACAGTTAGTCTCAGTTTGTCACAGTCATAGTTGGTGGCACTTGGATCGCAGTTGGTGAGACTTGATCGCAGTTAGTGGCACTTGGTCGCAGTTAGTCAAAGTTAATCAAAGTTAATTACATTTAGTCACACTTAATCGGAGTTAGTTAGAGTTAGTCCATGTCTGTCTCAGTTAATTACAGTTAGTCACAGTTAATTACACTTAGTCGCAGTTAAGTAGTCACAGTTAGTTAGTCACAATTAGTCACAGTTAGTTAGAGTTAATTGCAGTGAGTTTGAGTTAGTCAGAGTTAGTGACAGTTAGTCACAGCTACTCGCAGTTAGTTGCAGTTGTCGCAGTTAGTCACAGTTAGTCACAGTTAATTACAGTTAGTTTCAATTAGTCACAGTTAATTACAGTTAGTTGCAGTTAGTCGCAGTTTTTCACAGTTAGTCGGCTAGTCACTGTTAGTCACATTTAGTTCGAGTTAGTCGCAGTTACTCACAGTTAATTACATTTAGTCACAGTCGCAGTTATTCGCAATTAGTTTCAGCAAGTCGCAGTTAGTTGCAGTTAGTCACAGGCAGTCACAGTTATTTAGAGATAGTCACATGTAGTTGCAGTTATTTAGAGTTAGTCACAATTAGTCGCAGTTAATTAAAGTAGGTCGCAGTTAGTTGTAGTTCATTACAGTTAGTCGCCGTTAATTACAGTTACTCGCTGTTAGTCGCCATTAGTCATAGTTATTCACAGTTAGTCGGTTAGTCACTGTTAGTCCCAGTTGATCACAGTTGGTCGCAATTAGTCATAGTTATAGTTAGTCGCAGTTAATCACAGTTAATTATATTTTGTCACAGTTAGTCGCAGTTATTCACAGTTAGTTAAGTAGTCACAATTAGTTTCAGTTAGTCACAGTTAATTACAGTTAGTCACGGATAATTACACTTAGTCACAGTTAAAATTGGTTTCAGTTCATCACAGGTAGAGTTAGTCACAGTTAGTTAGAGTTTGTCACAGTAAGTCATAGTTAATTACAGTTAGTCACAGTTAATTATACTTAGTCACAGTTAGTCGCAGTTAGTTAGAGTTTGTCCATGTTCGTCTCAGTTAATTACAGTTAGTCACAGTTAATTACATTTAGTCACAGTCGCAGTTGGTCACAATTAATTACAGTTAGTCACAGTTAGTCGTAGCTAAGTAATCACAGTTAGTTAGTCACAATTAGTTGCAGTTAGTTAGCGTTAATTGTAGTGAGTTTGAGTTAGTCAGAGTTAGTGGCATTTAGTTAGAGTTAGTCACAGTTACTCGCAGTTAATTACAGTTAGTCGCAGTTTTTCACAGTTAGTCAGTTAGTCATTGTTAGCAACACTTAGTTTGAGTTAGTCACAGTTAGTCACAGTTAATTACATTTAGTCACAGGTAGACGCAGTTATTCACAATTAGTTAGTTAATCATAATTAGTTTCAGTTAGTCACAGTTAGTTAGAATTAGTCACAGTTAGTCTGAGTTAGTTAGAGTTAGTCAGAGTTAGTCACAGTTTCTCGCAGTTAGTCACAGTTAGAGTTGGTCACAATTAGTCACATGTAGTTGCAGTTAATTAGAGATAGTCACATGTAGTTGCAGTTAGTTAGAGTTAATCGCTGTTACCCGCAGTTATTTGGAGTTAGTCGAAGTTAGACAAATTAATTACAGTCAGTCACAGTTCTTCGCAGTTAGTTAGTCACAGTTAGCTAGTTAGTCACAATTAATCGCAGTTAGTCACAGTGAGTTAGAGTTAGTCACAGTTTCTCGCTGTTAGTCACAGTTAGTTAGAGTTGGTCGCAGTTAATTGCAGTTAGTCAGTTTGTAGTAGTTAGTCACAATTAGTTAGTGTTAGTCACAATTAGTCGCAGTTAATTACAGTTAGTCGCAGTTAGTCGCAGTTCATTACAGTTAGTCGCTGTTAATTACAGTTATTCGCAAATAGTCGTCGTTAGTCGGTTAGTCACTGTTATACACAGTTGATCACAGTTGATCTCCATTAGTCATAATTAGTTGTAGTTAGTCAAAGTTAGTCACAGTTAATTACATTTAGTCACAGTCGCAGTTATTCGCAGTTAGTTAATTGTTACAATTAATTACACTTAGTCGCAGTTAATTGCAGTTAAGTCACATCTAGTCGCAGTTAGTCACAATTACTTACAGTTAGTCGCAGTTAGTCACAGTTAGTTAGAGTTAGTCACAATTAGTCGCCGTTAGGTAGAGTTAGTCGCAGTTAGTCAGAGTTAGTTGCAGTTAGTCACAGTTAGTCACATGTAGTCGCAGTTAGTTAGAGTCAGTCACAGTTAATTGCAGTTGGTCACTGTTAATTACAGTTAGTTGCAGTTAGTCACAATTAATTAGTTATTCCCAGTTTGTCGCAGTTAGTCATATGTAGTTGCAGTTAATTGCAGTTGGTTGCAGCTATTTGCAGTTAGTCACAATTAATTACACTTAGTCACAGTTAGTCGTAGTTAATTACACTTAGTCAGAGCTAGTCGCAGTCAATTGCAGTCAGTCGCAGTGAATTGGTCGCAGTTTGTTGCAGTTAGTCACAATTAATTAATGTCAGTCATAGTCACACTTAGTTGGAGTTAAACACAATTAATCGCAGTTCGCCACAGTTAGTTGCAGTTAGTCACAAATAATTACAGTTAGTCGCAGTCACAGTTAGTCACAGTTAGTCGCAGTTAGTTAGAGTTAGTTAGAGTTAGTTAGAGTTAGTTAGAGTTAGTTAGAGTTAGTTGCAGTTAGTCAGAGTTAGTCCCAGTTAGTCCCAGTAATTGCAGTAACTCACAGTTAGTCACAGTTAGTTGTTGTTGGTCGCAGTTAGTTAGAGTTAGTGGCAATTAGTCGCAGTTAATTACACTTAGTCACAGTTATATGTAGTTAATTACACTTAGTCAGAGCTGGTCGCAGTTAATTGCAGTCAGTCGCAGTGAATTGCAGTTGGACACAATTAATTAATGTTAGTCACAGTTAGTCAAGGTTAGTCACGGTTAGTCGCAGTTAATCATGGTTAATTACACTTAGTCAGAGCTAGTCACAGTTAATTGTAGTCAGTCGTAGTGAATTGCATTTAGTCGCAGTTAGTCACAATTAATAAACGTTAGTCAGTTAGGCGCAGCTAGTCGCAGTTAGTTAGATTTAGTCTCAGTTATTCGCAGTTAGTCACATGTAGTCGCAGGTCATTAGCATTAGTCACAGTTAGTAACAGTTAGTCGCAGTTAGTCACTGTTAGTCGCAGTTGGTCACCTTTAGTCTCAGTTAGTTACAGTTAGTTACAGTTAGTTGCAGTTGGTCACAGTTAATTTCAATTATTCACAGTTAGTCGCATTTGGTCAGTTAGTCATAGTTAATTACAGTTGGTCGCAGTTAATTACAGTTATTCACAGTTAGTCACAGTTAATTACAGCTAGTCACATTTAGTTATAGTTAGTTGCTGTTATTCGCAGTTAGTTGCAGTTAGTCGCAGTTAGTCGCAGTTGGTCACGTGTAGTCGCTGTTGCTTAGAGTTAGTCACATTTAGTCACAGTTAATTATAGTTAGTCGCAATTAATTGCAGTTAGCCGCAGTTAGTTTGAGAGAGTCGCAGTTAGTTGCAGCTGGTCGCAGTTAGGTAGAGTTATTTATAGTTACTCGCAGTTAATTACAGTTAGTCACAGTTAGGCGCAGTTAGTCGCAGTTAATTACAGTTGGTCGCAGTTAATTACTGTTATTTACACAGTTAATTATAGCTAGTCACATTTAATTACAGTTAGTTGCTGTTATTCGCCGTTAGTCGCAGTTAGTCGCAGTTGGTCACATGTAGTCGCTGTTGCTTAGAGTTAGTCACATTTAGTCACAGTTAGTCGCAGTTAATTATAGTTAGTCGCAATTAATTGCAGTTAGCCGCAGTTAGTTTGAGAGAGTTGCAGTTAGTCGCAGTTAATTACAGTAAGTCACAGTTAATTTCAGTTGGTCGCAGTTAATTACTGTTATTCACAGTTAGTCACAGTTAATTACAGCTAGTCACATTAAATTACGGTTAGTCGCTGTTGGTCGCAGTTAGTCACCGTTAGTCACCGTTAGTCGCAGTTAGTTATAGATATTCGTAGTTAGTCGCAGTTAGTCACAATTACTTAGTCGCAGTTAGTCACAGTTAGTTAGATTTCGTCACAGTTAGTCGCAGCTAATTACAGTTAGTCACAGTTAATTACAGTTAGTCACAGTAAATTGCAGTCAGTTGCAGTTAGTCACAAATAATTACAGTTAGCCGCAGCTAATTACAGTTAGTCGCAGTTAATTGCAGTTAGTCACAGTTAGTTAGAGAGAGTCAAGTTAGTTGTAGTTAGTCGCAGTTAGTCAGAGTTAGTCACATGTAGTCGCAGTTAGTCACAGTTAATTACAGTAAGTTGCAGTTAGTCACAATTAATAACGGTTAGTCCCAGTCACAGTTATTCGCAGTTACTTAGAGTTAGTCAGAGTTAATTGCAGTTGATTGCAGTTAGTCGCAGTTAGTTAGCATTAGCCACAGTTAGTTAGAGTTAGTCACAGTTAGACGTAGTTAATTATAATTAGTCGCAGTGAATTACAGTTCGCCAGTTAGACGATGTTAATTGCAGTTGATTACAGTTAGTCGCAGTGAGTCAGTTAGAGTCAGTAAGAGTTAGGGTTAGGGTGAATCAGTTAGTCACAGTTAATTACTGTTAGTCGCAGATAATTTCAATTAGTCGCATTTGGTCAGTTAGTCGCAGTTAATTACAGTTATTCACAATTTGTCACAGTTCGTTTCAATTAGTTTCAGTTAGTCGCCATTAGTTACAATCAGTCACACTTAATTGCAGTTAGCTGCAGTTAGTCGCAGTTAGTACATTTAGTCGCAGTTAGTCACATTTAGTCGCAGTTAGTCACAGTTTGTTAGAGTTAGTCACAGTTAGTGGCAGTTAGTTACAGTTAATTACAATTAGTCACAATTAGGTGCAGCTAGTTAGATTTAGTCACCGTTAGTTGCAGTTAGCCACAGTTAGTTACAATTAGTCACAATTAGGCACAGTTAGTTAGAGTTAGTCACCGTTAGTCGCAGTTAGTCACATTTTGTCCCAGTTAGTCACAGTCAATTACAGTTAATCTCAGTTAGTTACACTTAGTCAGTGTTAGTTGCAGTCAGTTATGGTTAATTGCAGTTATTCACAGTTAGTTAGAGTGAGTCACAGTTAGTTAGAGTGAGTCACTGTTCGGCACAGTTAGTCACAGGTAGTCACAGTTAGTTAGCATTAGTCACAGGTAGTCACAGTTAATTAGTTAGTCGCAGTTAGTCACAGTTAATTACAGTTCGTCCCTGTTAATAACAGTTAGTCGCAGTTAATTACAGTTAGCCGCAGTTAGTCGCAGTTATTCACAGTTAGTCGGTTAGTCACTTTAGTCACAGTTGCTCGCAATTAGTCACAGCTAGTTATAGTTAGTTGCAGTTAGTCGCAGTTAGTCGGTTACTTAGAGTTAGTCACATTTAGTCGCAGTTAGTCATAGTTAATTACAGTTAGTTGCAGTTTATTGAGTTCATTGCAGTTAGTCACATTTAGTCGCAGTTAGTCACAGTTAATTACAGTTGGTTGCAGTTAATTGAGTTCGTCGCAGTTAGTTGTAATTAGTCGCAGTTAGGCTCAGTTAGGTACAGTGAGTCACGGTTAGTCACAATTATTTACTGTTAATCACAGTCACAGTTAGTCGCTGTTAGTCACAGTTAATTTCAGTTAGTCGCAGTTAGTCAGTTAGTCGCAGTTATTTACAGCTAGTCACATTTAATTATGGTTGGTCGCTGTTAGTCACCGTTAGTCGCAGTAAGTTACAGTTAGTCACAATTAGTCGCAGTTCGTCGCAGTCAGTTACACTGAGTCTCAATTAAATGCAGTTAGCGACAGTTAGTCGCAGCTAGTTAGAGTTAGTCACCGTTAGTCGCAGTTAGCCACAGTTAGTTACAATTAGTCACAGTCAATTACATTTAATCTCACTTAGTTACATTTAGTCAGAGTTAGTTGCAGTTAGTTATGGTTAATTGCAGTTAACTGCAGTTATTCAGAGTTAGTTAGAGTTAGTCACAGTTATTTAGAGTTAGTCACCGTTTGTTAGCGTTAGTCACAGGTAGTCGCAGTTAATTGGTTAGTCGCAGTTAGTCACAATTAATTACAGTTCGGCCCTGTTAATTACAGTTACTCGCAGTTAGTCACAGTTAATTACAGTTAGTTGCAATTATTCACAATTAGTCGGTTAGTCACTGTTAGTCACAGTTGCTCACAATCAGTCACAGTTAGTCACAGCTAGTTATACTTAGTCGCAGTTAGTCGCAGTTACTTAGAGTTAGTCACATTTAGTCGCAGTTAGTCACAGTTAATTACAGTTAGTCACAGTCAATTGAGTTAGTTGCAGTTAGTCACAGTTAGTCACTGTTGGGCGCAATTAGTCGCAGTTAGGCACAGTTAGGCACAGTAAATCACGGTTAGTCACAATTATTTACTGTTGGTCACAGTTAGTCACAGTTAATTTCAGTTAGTCGCAGTTAGTTGCATTTGGTCAGTTAGTCGCAGTTATTTACAGCTAGTCACATTTAATTATGGTTAGTCGCTGTTAGTCGCAGTTAGTTAGACTTAGTCACCGTTAGTCGCAGTTAGTTAGTTAGTCACAGTTCGTCGCAGTTAGTTAGATTTAATCGCACTTAGCTGGAGTTAGTCACATTTAGGCACAGTCAGTCGCAGTTAATTACAGTTAGTCACAGTTAATTACAGTTAGTCGCAGTTAATTGCAGTTAGTCACAGTTAGTTAGAGAGTCGCAGTTAGTCGCAATTAGTCGCAGTATATAGAGTTAGTCATATGTAGTCGCAATTAGTTAGTCACATTTACTCATAGTCGCAGTTAAATGCAGTTAGTCGCAGTTAGTTAGAGAGAGACACAGTTAGTCGCAGTTAGTCACATGTAGTCGCAGTTACTTAGAGTTAGTCACATTTAGTCGTAGTTAATTGCAGTTAGTCGCAATTAATTGCAGTTAGTCGCAGTTAGTTTGAGAGAGTCGCAGTTAGTCGCAGTTAGAGTTATTCATAGTCTCAGTTAATTATAGTTAGTCGCATTTAGGCACAGTTAGTCGCAGCTAGTTAGAGTTAGTCAGAGTAAGTCACAGTTAATTGCAGTGAGTCACAGTTAATTACAGTAAGTCACAGTTAATTTCAGTTAGTCGCAGTTAGTTGCATATGGTCAGTTAGTCGCAGTTAATTATAGTTGGTCGCAGTTAATTACTGTTATTCAGTTAGTCACAGTTAATTACAGCTAGTCACATTTAGTCGCCGTTAGTCACCGTTAGTCTCAGTTAGTCTCAGTTAGTCACCATTAGTCACCGTTAGTCGCAGTTAGTTTGAGATAGTCGCAGTTAGTCACAATTACTTAGAGTTACTCGCAGTTATTTACAGTTAGTCGTGGTTAATTACACTTAGTCACAGTTAATTACAGCCAGTCACAGTAAATTGCAGTGAATCGCCGTCAGTCGCAGTCAGTTGCAGTTAGTCGCAGTTAGTCACAGTTAATTGCAGTCAGTCATATTTAGTCACAGTTAGTCACATGTAGTCGCAGTTAGTTAGAGTTAGTTACATTTAGTTGCAGTTAGTCACGGTTAATTACAGTAAGTCGCAGTTAATTGCAGTTAATTGCAGTCAGTTGCAGTCATTCGCAGTTAGTCACATTGAGTCACAATAACTGTTAGTCACAGTCACAGTTATTCGCAGTTAGTTAGAGTTAGTCAGAGTTAAGTGCAGTTGATCGCAGTTAGTCACAGTTAATTACAGTTAGTCGTAGTTAATTAGTTAGTCGCAGTTAGTTAGAGAGAGTCGCAGTTAATCGCTGTTAATTGAGGTTAGTTGCTGTTAGTCAGAGTTAGTCACAGTTAGTCGCAGTTAGAGTTAGTTACATTTAGTTGCAGTTAGTCACAATTAATTACAGCTAGTCGCAGTTAATTGCAGTTAGTCGCTGTTAGAGAGAGTCGCAGTTAATTACAGTTAGTCTCAGTTACAGTTAATTGCAGTTAGTCATAGTTAGTCGCAGTTAGTTGCAGTTAGTCAAGTTAGTAACAGTTAGTCGCATTTAGTCACAGTCAGAGAGAGTCGCAGTTAGTTGCAGTTGTTGCAGTTAGTCGCTGTTATTTGCAGTTAGTCGCAGTTAGCTAGAGAGTCGCAGTTAGTTGCAGTTAGTCGCAGCTAGTTAGAGTTAGTCAGATGTAGTCACAGTTGGTTAGAGTTAGTCACATTTACTCACAGTTAGTCAGAGTTAACTACAGTTAGTCACAGTTAAATACAGTTAGTCGCAGTTACTTAGAGAGAGTCGCAGTTAGTCAGAGTTAATCGCAGTTCGCCGCAGTTAGCCGCAGTTAATCGCAGTTAATCGCAGTTGGTCGCAGTTGGTCAAAGTTAATCGGAGTTATTCTCAGTTAATTACAATTAGTCGCAGTTTATTACAATTAGTCGCAGTTAGTCGGTTAGTCATTGTTAGTCACAGTTGATCACAGTTGGTCGCAATTAGTTACAG
This sequence comes from Pristiophorus japonicus, assembly GCF_044704955.1. Lineage (NCBI taxonomy): Eukaryota > Metazoa > Chordata > Chondrichthyes > Pristiophoridae > Pristiophorus > Pristiophorus japonicus. The sequence goes on along the minus strand of NC_091988.1, from coordinate 106,685,308 downwards.
TTAGTCACAGTTAGTTATAGTTAGTCGCAGTTAATTACAGTTAGTCTCAGTTACAGTTAATTGCAGTTAGTCATAGTTAGTCGCAGTTAGTCAAGTTAGTAACAGTTAGTCGCATTTAGTCACAGTCAGAGAGAGTCGCAGTTAGTTGCAGTTAGTCGCTGTTATTTGCAGTTAGTCGCAGTTAGTTAGAGAGTCGCAGTTAGTTGCAGTTAGTCGCAGCTAGTTAGAGTTAGTCAGATGTAGTCACAGTTGGTTAGAGTTAGTCACATTTACTCACAGTTAGTCAGAGTTAACTACAGTTAGTCACAGTTAAATACAGTTAGTCGCAGTTACTTAGAGAGAGTCGCAGTTAGTCAGAGTTAATCGCAGTTAATCGCAGTTCGCCGCAGTTAGCCGCAGTTAATCGCGGTTAATCGCAGTTGGTCAAAGTTAATCGGAGTTATTCTCAGTTAATTACAATTAGTCGCAGTTTATTACAATTAGTCACAGTTATTCACAGTTAGTCGGTTAGTCATTGTTAGTCACAGTTGATCACAGTTGGTCGCAATTAGTTACAGTTAGTCACAGTTAGTTATAGTTAGTCGCAGTTAATCACAGTTAATTACATTTGCACGCAGTTAGTCGCTGTTAGTCACAGTTGGTCGCAGTTGGTCAAAGTTAATCAGAGTTAGTCTCAGTTAATTACAGTTATTTGCAGATTATTACAGTTAGTCACAGTTAGTTGCAGTTGGTCACAATTAATTACAGATAGTACAGTTAGTTGCATTTTGTCCCAGTTAGTCGCAGTTAGTTAGAGTTAGTCACAGTTAGTCGCAATTAATTACAGTTAGTCATGGTTAATTACACTTTGTCACAGTTAGTCACAGTTAATTACAGTTAGCCGCAGTTACTTGCAGTTAGTTGCGGTTAGTCACAGTAAGTCGCAGTTAGTTACACTTAATTACAGTTAGTCGCAGTTAGTTAGAGTTAGTAGTTAGCTAGTTAGCCACAGTTAGTTAGAGTTAGTCACAGTCCGTCGCAGTTAGTCACATGTAGTCGCAGTTAGTTAGAGTTAGTCGCAGTTATTTGCAGTTAGTCGCAGTTAGTCATAGTTAATCACAGTTAGTCGCAGTTATTCACAGTTATTCGCTGTTAGTCACTGCTAGTCATCGTTAATCGCAGTTGATTGCAGTTGGTCGCAGTTGGTCAAAGTTAATCACAGTTAGTCTCAGTTAATTACAGTTAGTCTCAGTTTATTACAATTAGTCGCAGTTATTCACAGTTAGTCAGTTAGTCACTGTTAGTCACAGTTGATCACAGTTGGTCGCAATTAGTTACAGTTCGTCAGAATTAGTTATAGTTAGTCGCAATTAGTCACAGTTAATTACATTTGGTCGCAGTTGGTCACAGTCAATTATGGTTAATCTCAGTTCGTTACACTTAGTCAGAGTTAGTCGCAGTTATTCACAGTTGATCACAATTGGTCGCAATTAGCCACATTTAGTCGCAGTTAATTGCAGATAATTGCAGTTAATACATTTACTCACAATTAATTAGTTAGTCGCAGTTATTCACACAGTCAGTTAGTCACTGTTAGTCACAATTGATCACAGTTGGTCGCAATTAGTCACACTTAGTTATAGTTGGTCAAAGTTAATCAGAGTTAGTCTCAGATAATTACAGTTAGTCGCAGTTTATTACAGTTAGTTGCAATTGGTTGCAGTTGGTCACAATTAATTACAGTTATTCACAGTTACTCACATTTTGTCCCAGTTAGTCGCAGTTAGAAATAGTCGCAGTTAGTCACAGTCAATTATGGTTAATCTCAATTAGTTGCAGTTAATTACAGTTACTCACAGTTAATCTCAGTAAATCGCAATTATTCACAGTTAGTTAGAGTTTGTAGCAGTTAGTTAGTTAGTCGCAGTTAGGTAGAGTTAGTCACAGTTCGTCGCAGTTAGTCACATGTAGTCATAGTTAGTCAGAGTTAGTCAAATGTAGTCACAGTTAGTAACATTTAGTCATAGTTATTCACATGTAGTCGCAGTTATTTGCAGTTAATTACAATTAGTCGCAGTTATTCACAGTTAGTCGGAGTTTTTTACAGTTAGTCACAGTTAGTTGCAATTGGTCACAGTTAATTAGTTAGTCGCAATTAGTCGCAGTTATTCGCACTTAGTTAGTCGTATTTAGTTAGTTCATCACAGTTAGTCACAGTTAGTTAGAGTTAGTCAGAGTGATTTAGAGTTAGTCAGTGTTAGTCGCAGTTAGTCACACATAGTCGCTGTTAGTTAGCATTAGTCACAGTTAGTCGCTGTTAGTCACAGTTAATTGCAGTTAGTCGCAGGTAGTTAGAGAGAGTCGTAGTTAGTCGCAGTTAGTTACAGTTAGTTGGAGTGAGTCACAGTTAAGTCGCTGTTAGAGAGAGTCGCAGTTAGTTACAGTTAGTCATAGTTAGTCATAGTTTATCAGAGTTAGTTGCAATTAGTCGCAGTTAGTCACAGGCACAGTTATGTGCAGTTGGTCATAGTCAGTCATGGTTAGTCATAATAATTACTGTTGGTCACAGTCATAGTTAGTCGCAGTTAATTACAGTTAGTCTCAGTTACAGTTAATTGGAGTTAGTCATCATTAATTGCAGTTAGTCAAAGTTAGTCGCAGGTAGGCGCAGTTATTCGCATTTAGTCACAGTTAGTGAGAGTTGCAGTTAGTCGGAGTTAGTCACAATTAGTCACAGTTAGTCACAGCTAGTTACAGTTAGTCAGATGTAGTCACAGTTAGTTAGAATTAGTCACAGTTAGTCACAGTTACTCACAGTTAGTCGCAGTTAGTTCGAGAGAATCACAGTTAGTTAGAGTTAGTCATAGTTAGTCATAGTTAGTCATAGTTAGTCCCAGTTAGTCACTGTTAGACAAAGTTAGTCGCAGTTAGGCGCAGTTAGTCGCATTTAGTCATAGTTAGCGAGAGTCGGCGTTAGTTGCAGTTATTTGCAGTTAGTTAGAGTCCCAGTTAGTCGCAGTTAGTTAGAGAGAGTTACAGTTAGACGCAGTTAGTCGCAGATAGTCGCTGTTAGTCAAGGTTAGTTGCAGTTAGTCAGTTTGTCAGATTTAGTCACATTTAGTCGCAGTTAATTACAGTTAGTCGCAGTTAGTTAGAGAAAGTCGCAGTTAGTTGCAGTTAGTCAGAGTTGGTCGCAGTTAGTCGCACTTAGTTAGAGTCAGTTACAGTTAGTCGCAGTTAATTGCAGTTAGTTGCAGTTAATCACAGCAAGTCACAGTTAGTTACAATTAATTAGTTAGTCGCAGTTAGTCACAGTTAGTTAGAGTTAGTAGCATTTAGCTAGTTAGTCACAGTTAGTTAGAGTTAGTCACAATTCGTTGCAGTTAGTCACATGTAGTCGCAGTTAGTTAGAGTTAGTCACATGTAGTCGCAGTTAGTTAAGAGTTAGTCGCAGTTATTTGTAGTTAGTCATAGTTAATTACAGTTAGTCACAGTTATTCAGTTATTCGCAGTTGGACATAGTCAATCATGGTTAGTCACAATTAATTACTGTTAGTCATAGTCATGGTTAGTCGCAGTTAATTACAGTTAGTCTCAGTTACAGTTAATTGCTGTTAGTCATAGTCGCAGTTAGTCGAAGTTAGTCGCAGGTAGGCGCAATTATTCGCATTTGGCCACAATTAGCGAGAGTTGCAGTTGTTGCAGTTAGTCACAGTTAGTCGCATTTATTTGCAGTTAGCCACATTTAGTTAGAGAGAGTCGCAGTTAGTTGCAGTTAGTCCGAGTTAGTCACAGTTAGTTAGAGTTAGTCATATTTAGTCGCAGTTAGTCTCAGTTAATTACAATTAGGCACAGTTAGTTAGAGAGAGTCGCAGTTAGTCATAGTTAGTCCCAGTTAGTCACTGTTAGTTTCAGTTAGTCAAAGTTAATTTCAGTTAGGCGCAGTTCATCGCATTTAGTCACAGTTAGCGATAGCCGCAGTTAGTTGCAGTTAGTCGCAGCTAGTTAGAGTTAGTCAGATGTAGTCACAGTTGGTTAGAGTTAGTCAAATTTACTCACAGTTAGTCGCAGTTAATTACAGTTAGTCGCAGTTAAATGCAGTTAGTCGCAGTTAGTTAGAGAGTCGCTGTTAGACGCAGTTAGTTGCAGATAGTCGCTGTTAGTCGAGGTTAGTTGCAGTTAGTCAGAGTTTGTCAGATTTAGTCACAGTTGGTTAGAGTTAGTCACATTTACTCACAGTTAGTCGCAGTTAAATGCAGTTAGTTGCAGTTATTTAGAGAGAATCACATTTAGTCGCAGTTCATCTCAGTTAATTACAGTTAGTTGCAGTTAGTTAGAGAGAGTGACAGTTAGTTAGAGTTAGTCATAGTTAGTCGCAATTTATCACAGTTATTTGCAGATAGTCGCAGTTAGTCACAGGCATAGTTAGACACAGTTATGCGCAGTTGGTCATAGTCAGTCACGGTTAGTCATAATTAATTACTGTTAGTCACAGTCATAGTTAGTCGCAGTTAATTACAGTTAGTCTCAGTTACAGTTAATTGCAGTTAGTCATAGTTAGTCGCAGTTAGTTGCAGTTAGGCGCAGTTAGTCTCATTTATTCACCGAGAGTGTCGCAGTTAGTTGCAGTCAGTTGCAGTTGTTGCAGTTAGTCGCAGTTAGTTAGATAGAGTCGCAGTTAGTTGCAGTTAGTCGCAGCTAGTTAGAGTTAGTCAGATGTAGTCACAGTTAGTTAGAGTTAGTCACATTTACTCACAGTTAATTACAGTTAAATGCAGTTAGTCGCAGTTAGTTGCAGTTAGTCAGAGTTAGTCACAGTTAGTTAGAATTAGTCACATTTAGTCGCAGTTAGTCTCAGTTAATTACAGTTGTCGCAGTTAGTTCGAGAGAATCACAGTTAGTTAGAGTTAGTCATAGTTAGTCATAGTTAGTCCCAGTTAGTCACTGTTAGTTGCAGTTAGTCAAAGTTAGTCACAGTTAGTTAGAATTAGTCACATTTAGTCGCAGTTAGTCTTAGTTAATTACAGTTGTCGCAGTTAGTTCGAGAGAATCACAGTTAGTTAGAGTTAGTTAGAGTTAGTCATAGTTAGTCCCAGATAGTCACTTTTAGTTGCAGTGTCAAAGCTAGTCACAGTTAGGCGCAGTTAGTCATATTTAGTCATAGTTAGTGAGAGTCGGCATTAGTTGCAGTTGTTGCAGTTAGTTGCAGTTAGTTAGAGTTGCAGTTAGCCCCATTTAGTCGCAGTTCATCGCAGTTAGGCTCAGTTACTCGCATTTAGTCACAGTTAGCAAGAGTCGCAGTTAGTCGCAGCTAGTTAGAGTTAGTCACATTTACTCAGTTAGTCGCAGTTAATTACAGTTAGTCGCAGTTAAATGCAGTTAGTTGCAGTTAGTTAGAGAGATTCGCAGTTAGTTGCAGATCGTCGCTGTTAGTTGAGGTTAGTTGTAGTTAGTCAGAGGTTGTCAGATTTAGTCGCAGTAAGCTGCAGTTAGTTACAGTTAGTCACATCTAGTCGCAGTTAATTACAGTTAGTCGCAGTTAATTACAGTTAGTTGCAGTTAGTTAGAGTCGAAGTTAGTTGCAGTTAGTCAGAGTTAGTCACAGTTAGTCGCACTTAGTTAGAGTTAGTTACATTTAGTCGCAGTTAGTCGCAGTTAATTACAGTTAGTCGCAGTTAATTGCAGTTAGTCACTGTTAGAGAGAGTCGCAGTTAGTTACAGTTAGTCATAGTCGCTGTTTATCACAGTTAGTTGCAGTTAATCACAGTTAGGCACAATTATGCGCAGTTGGTCATAGTCAGTCATGGTTAGTCATAATTAATTATTGTTAGTCACAGTCATAGTTAGTCGCAGTTAATTACAGTTAGTCTCAGTTACAGTTAGTTGCAGTTAGTCGCATATAGTCACAGAGAGAGTCGCAGTTAGTTGCAGTTGTTGCAGTTAGTCGCAGTTAATTAGAGTTAGTCACATTTAGTCACAATTAGTCTCAGTTAATTACAGTTAGTCACAGTTAGTTAGAGAGTTGCAGTTAGTTAGAATTAGTCATAGTAAGTCCCAGTTAGTCGCAGTTAGTCAGAGTTAGTCACAATTCATTATAGTTAGTCGCAGTTAGTTAGATTTAGTCACAGTTAGTTAGTCGCAGTTAGTCACATTTATTCACAGTTAGTCACAGTTTATTACAGTTAGTCGCCGTTAATTGCAGTTAGGCACGGTTAATTATTCAGAGTCGCAGTTAGTTAGAGTTAGTCGCAGTTAGTTAGAGTTAGTCGCAGTTAATTGCAGTTAGTCGCAGTTAGATAGAGAGTGTCGCAGTTAGTCATAGTTGCATTTAGAAACAGTTAGTCGCAGTTAGTCAGAGTTAGTCGCAGTTAATTAGAGTTAGTCATATTTATTTGCAGTTAATTACAGTTCGTCGCAGGTTATTGCAGTTAGTTAGTTAGTCCCAGTTAGTCACATTTATTCACAGTTAGTCACATTTATTCGCAGTTAGTCGCAGTTAGTTACAGTTAGTCGCAGTTAATTGCATAGTCGCAGTTAGTTTGAGAGAGTCGCAGTTAGTCATAGTTAGTCATAATCTCAGTTAGTTTGAGAGAGTTGCAGTTAGTTGCAGCTAGTCGCAGTTAGTTAGAGTTAGTCACAGTTAGTTGCAGTTAGTCAGTCAATTGCAGATAATCTCAGTTAGTTACACTTAGTCAGAGTTATTTGCAGTTAGTTACTGTTAATCGCAGTTAATTGCAGTTATTCACAGTTAGAGTTAGTCGCAGTTAGTTAGAGTTAGTTGCAGTTAGTTAGTTTGTCACAGTCATCACAATTCGTCACAGTTAGTCACAGGTAGTCGCAGTTAATTACAGTTAGTCGCAGTTAGTCACAGTTAATTACAGTTAGTCTCAGTTACAGTTAATTGCAGTTAGTCATAGTTAGTCGCAGGTAGGCACAGTTATTCGCATTTAGTCACAGTTAGCAAGAGTCGCAGTTAATTACAGTTGTTGCAGTTAGTCGCAGTTATTTGCAGTTAGTCGCATTTAGTTGGAGAGAGTCGCAGTTAATTGCAGTTAGTCAGAATTAGTCCGAGTTAGTCGCAGTTAGTTAGAGTTAGTCAGAGTTAGTCTCAGTTAATTACAATTAGTCACAGTTAGTTAAAGAGAGTCGCAGTTAGTTAGAGTTAGTCATAGTTAGTCCCAGTTAGTCACTGTTAGTTGCAGTTAGTCAAAGTTAGGCGCAGTTAGTCGCATTTAGTCACAGTTAGCGAGAGTCGCTGTTAGTCGTTGCTAGTTAGAGTTAGTTAAATGTAGTCACAGTTAGTTAGAGTTAGTCGCAGTTAATTACAGTTAGTCGCAGTTAAATGCAGTTAGTCGCTGTTAGTCGAGGTTAGTTACAGTTAGTCAGAGTTTGTCAGATTTAGTCGCAGTTAGTCGCAGTTAATTACAGTTAGATGCAGTTAATTGCAGTTAGTCGCTGTTAGAGAGTCACAGTTAGTTAGAATTAGTAACATTTAGTCGCAGTTAATTACAGTTTGTTGCAGTTAATTGCAGTTAGTCGCAGTTACTTAGAGAGAGTCGCAGTTAGTCCGAGTTAGTCGCAGTTAGTTAGAGTTAGTCACATTTACTCGCAGTTAGTCTCAGTTAATTACAGTTAGTCAGAGAGAGTCGCAGTTAGTTAGAGTTAGTCATAGTTAGTCGCAATTTATCACAGTTATTTGCAGATAGTTGCAGTTAGTCACAGTTAGGCAGAGTTATGTGCAGTTGGTCATAGTCAGTCACGGTTAGTCATAATTAATTACTGTTAGTCACAGTCATAGTTAGTCGCAGTTAATTACAGTTAGTCTCAATTACAGTTAAGTGCAGCTAGTCATAGTTAGTCGCAGTTAGTCTCATTTAGTCACAGAGAGTGTCGCAGTTAGTTGCAGTTGTTGCAGTTAGTCGCAGTTCGTTAGAGAGAGTCGCAGTTAGTTGCAGCAAGTTAGAGTTAGTCAGATGTAGTCACAGTTAGTTAGAGTTTGTCACATTTACTCAGTTAATTACAGTAAGTCGCAGTTAAATGCAGTTAGTCACAGTTACTTAGAGAACGTCGCAGTTAGTTGCAGTTAGTCAGAGTTAGTTAAAGTTAGTCGGAGTTAGTCGCAGTTAGTTAGAATCAGTCACATTTAGCCGCAGCTAGTCTCAGTTAATTACAGTTGTCGCAGTTAGTTAGAGTTAGTCATAATTAGTCCCAGTTAGTCAATGTTTGTTAGTTGCAGTTAGTCAAAGTTAGTCGCAGTTAGTCGCATTTAGTCAGAGTTAGCGGGAGTCGCCGTTAGTTGCAGCTAGTCGCAGTTATTTGCAGTTAGTCAGATGTAGTCACAGTTAGTTAGAGTTAGTCACATCTAGTCGCAGTTAATTACAGTTAGGCGCAGTTAATTACAGTTAGTCGCAGTTAATTACAGATAGTCGCAGTTAGTTGCAGTTAATCACAGTTAGTCACAATTATTCGCAGTTAGTCAGAGTTGGTCAGAGCTGGTCAGAGTTGGTCACAGTTAGTCACATGAGGTCGCAGTTAGTTAGAGTTAATAGCAGTTAATTACAATTAGTCGCAGTTAATTACAGTTAGTCGCAGTTAATTGCAGTTAGTCACTGTTAGAGAGAGTCGCAGTTAGTTACAGTTAGTCATAGTCGCTGTTTATCACAGTTAGTTGCAGTTAATCACAGTTAGGCACAATTATGCGCAGTTGGTCATAGCCAGTCACGATTAGTCAAAATTAATTATTGTTGGTCACAGTCATAGTTAGTCGCAGTTAATTACAGTTAGTCTCAGTTACAGTTAATTGCAGTTAGTCATAGTTAGTCGCAGTAAGTCAAAGTTAGTCAGAGTTAGTCACAGTTAATTACAGTTAGTCGCAGTTAGTTAGATTTAGTCACAGTTAGTTAGTTTGTCGCAGTTAGTCGCAGTTAATTACAGTTAGTCTCAGTTACAGTTAATTGCAGTTAGTCATAGTTAGTCGCAGTAAGTCAAAGTTAGTCAGAGTTAGTCACATTTATTCACAGTTAGCCGCAGTTTATTACAGTTAGTCGCCGTTAATTGCAGTTAGGCATGGTTAGTTATTCAGAGTCGCAGTTAGTTAGTCGCAGTTAATTGCAGTTAGTCGTAGTTAATTACAGTTAGTCGCAGTTAATTAAAGTTAGTCGCAGTTACTCATAGTTAGTTGCAGTTAATTAGAGTTAGTCGCAGTTAGATAGTGTCGCAGTTAGTTGCAGTTAGTCAGAGTTAGTCGCAGTTAATTAGAGTTAGTCACATTTATTCGCAGTTAATTACAATTAGTCGCAGTTCGTTGCAGTTTGAGAGAGTCGCAGTTAATCATAGTTGCATTCAGTCGCAGTCGGTCACAGTTAGGTGCATTTAGTCACAGTTATGTGCAGTTAGTCACAGTCAGTCACGGTTCATCACAATTAATTACTGTTAGTCACAGTCACAGTTAGTCATTGTTAGTCACAGTTAGTTAGAGTTAGTCAAAGTTAATTGCAGTTAATCGCAGTTTAAGTTCATCACAGTTAGAGAGTTGCAGTTAGTTGCAGATAGTCACAGTTAGTTTGAGAGAGTTGCAGTTAGTTGCAGCTAGTCCCAGTTAGTCGCAGTTAGTTAGAGTTAGTCACAGTTAGTTGCAGTTAGTCAGTCAATTGCAGGTAATCTCAGTTAGTTACACTTAGTCAGAGTTAATTGCAGTTAGTTACTGTTAATCGCAGTTAATTGTAGTTATTCACAGTTAGTTAGAGTTAGTTGCAGTTAGTTAGACTTTGTCACAGTTCATCCCAGTTCGTCACAGTTCGTCACAGTTAGTCACAGTTAGTCATAGTTAATTACAGTTAGTCACAGTTAATTACAGTTCGTCACTGTTAATTACAGTTAGTCGCAGTTAATTAGTTAGTCGCAATTATTCACAGTTAGTGGATTAGTCACTGTTAGTCACAGTTGCTCACAATTAGTCACCGTTAGTTATAGTTAGTCGCAGTTAATTGCAGTTAGTCGCAGTTAGTTAGACAATATCGCAGTTAGTCGCAGTTTGTCGCAGTTAGTCACATGTAGTCATAGTTAGAGAACGTTGCAGTTAGTCAGAGTTAGTCACATTTAGTCGCAGTTAATTACAGTTAGTCTTAGTCGCAGTTAGTTGCAGCTAGTTGAAGTTAGTTGCAGGTGGGCGCAGTTAATCGCATGTAGTCGCAGTTACTTAGTCAGTCACATTTAGTCACAGTTAATTACAGTTAGTCTTAGTCGCAGTTAGTTGCAGCTAGTTGAAGTTAGTTGCAGGTAGGCGGAGTTAGTCGCATGTAGTCGCAGTTACTTAGAGTTAGTCATATTTAGTCACAGTTAATTACAGTTAGTCTTCGTCGCAGTTAGTTGCAGCTAGTTGAAGTTAGTTGCAGGTAGGCGCAGTTAGTCGCATGTAGTCGCAGTTACTTAGAGTCAGTCACATTTAGTCACAGTTAATTACAGTTAGTCTTAGTTAGTCGCAGTTAGTTGCAGCTAGTTGAAGTTCGTTGCAGTTAGTCACAGTTAGTCACAGTGAGTCACAGTTAGTCACAATTAATTACTGTTAGTCACAGTCACAATTAATCACAGTTAATTGCAGTTAGTCACAGTTAATTAAAGTTAGTCACAGTTAATTTCACTTTGTCGCATTTGGTCAGTTAATCACAGTTATTTACAGCTAGTCACATTTAATTATGGATAGCCGCTATTAGTCACAGTTAGTCACTATTCGTCACTGTTCGTCACTGTTAGTCACTGTTAGTCACTGTTAGTCACAGTTCGTCACAGTTCGTCACTGTTAGTCATTGTTAGTCATTGTTAGTCATTGTTAGTCACAGTTCGTCACTGTTCGTCACTGTTAGTCACTGTTAGTCACAGTTCGTCACTGTTAGTCACTGTTAGTCACTGTTAGTCACTGTTAGTCACTGTTAGTCACAGTTCGTCACAGTTCGTCACAGTTCGTCACTGTTCGTCACTGTTCGTCACTGTTCGTCACTGTTAGTCACTGTTAGTCACTGTTCGTCACTGTTAGTCACTGTTAGTCATTGTTTGTCACAGTTCGTCACAGTTCGTCACTGTTCGTCACTGTTCGTCACTGTTAGTCATTGTTAGTCATTGTTAGTCACTGTTAGTCACTGTTAGTCACTGTTAGTCACTGTTAGTCACAGTTCGTCACTGTTAGTCACTGTTAGTCATTGTTTGTCACAGTTCGTCACAGTTCGTCACTGTTAGTCACTGTTAGTCACTGTTAGTCACTGTTAGTCACTGTTAGTCACTGTTAGTCACAGTTCGTCACAGTTCGTCACAGTTCGTCACAGTTCGTCACTGTTCGTCACTGTTCGTCACTGTTAGTCATTGTTAGTCATTGTTTGTCACAGTTCGTCACAGTTCGTCACAGTTCGTCACTGTTCGTCACTGTTAGTCATTGTTAGTCACAGTTCGTCACTGTTAGTCATTGTTTGTCACAGTTCGTCACAGTTCGTCACAGTTCGTCACAGTTCGTCACTGTTAGTCACTGTTAGTCACTGTTAGTCACAGTTCGTCACAGTTCGTCACAGTTCGTCACAGTTCGTCACAGTTCGTCACTGTTAGTCACTGTTAGTCACTGTTAGTCACTGTTAGTCACTGTTAGTCACTGTTCGTCACTGTTAGTCACTGTTAGTCATTGTTAGTCACAGTTAGTTAGAGTTAGTCAAAGTTAATTGCAGTTAATCGCAGTTTAAGTTCATCACAGTTAGAGAGTTGCAGTTAGTTGCAGATAGTCACAGTTAGTTTGAGAGAGTTGCAGTTAGTTGCAGCTAGTCCCAGTTAGTCGCAGTTAGTTAGAGTTAGTCACAGTTAGTTGCAGTTAGTCAGTCAATTGCAGGTAATCTCAGTTAGTTACACTTAGTCAGAGTTAATTGCAGTTAGTTACTGTTAATCGCAGTTAATTGTAGTTATTCACAGTTAGTTAGAGTTAGTTGCAGTTAGTTAGACTTTGTCACAGTTCATCCCAGTTCGTCACAGTTCGTCACAGTTAGTCACAGTTAGTCATAGTTAATTACAGTTAGTCACAGTTAATTACAGTTCGTCACTGTTAATTACAGTTAGTCGCAGTTAATTAGTTAGTCGCAATTATTCACAGTTAGTGGATTAGTCACTGTTAGTCACAGTTGCTCACAATTAGTCACCGTTAGTTATAGTTAGTCGCAGTTAATTGCAGTTAGTCGCAGTTAGTTAGACAATATCGCAGTTAGTCGCAGTTTGTCGCAGTTAGTCACATGTAGTCATAGTTAGAGAACGTTGCAGTTAGTCAGAGTTAGTCACATTTAGTCGCAGTTAATTACAGTTAGTCTTAGTCGCAGTTAGTTGCAGCTAGTTGAAGTTAGTTGCAGGTGGGCGCAGTTAATCGCATGTAGTCGCAGTTACTTAGTCAGTCACATTTAGTCACAGTTAATTACAGTTAGTCTTAGTCGCAGTTAGTTGCAGCTAGTTGAAGTTAGTTGCAGGTAGGCGGAGTTAGTCGCATGTAGTCGCAGTTACTTAGAGTTAGTCATATTTAGTCACAGTTAATTACAGTTAGTCTTCGTCGCAGTTAGTTGCAGCTAGTTGAAGTTAGTTGCAGGTAGGCGCAGTTAGTCGCATGTAGTCGCAGTTACTTAGAGTCAGTCACATTTAGTCACAGTTAATTACAGTTAGTCTTAGTTAGTCGCAGTTAGTTGCAGCTAGTTGAAGTTCGTTGCAGTTAGTCACAGTTAGTCACAGTGAGTCACAGTTAGTCACAATTAATTACTGTTAGTCACAGTCACAATTAATCACAGTTAATTGCAGTTAGTCACAGTTAATTAAAGTTAGTCACAGTTAATTTCACTTTGTCGCATTTGGTCAGTTAATCACAGTTATTTACAGCTAGTCACATTTAATTATGGATAGCCGCTATTAGTCACAGTTAGTCACTATTCGTCACTGTTCGTCACTGTTCGTCACTGTTAGTCACTGTTAGTCACAGTTCGTCACAGTTCGTCACTGTTAGTCATTGTTAGTCATTGTTAGTCATTGTTAGTCACAGTTCGTCACTGTTCGTCACTGTTAGTCACTGTTAGTCACAGTTCGTCACTGTTAGTCACTGTTAGTCACTGTTAGTCACTGTTAGTCACAGTTCGTCACAGTTCGTCACAGTTCGTCACAGTTCATCACAGTTCGTCACTGTTCGTCACTGTTAGTCACTGTTAGTCACAGTTCGTCACTGTTAGTCACTGTTAGTCATTGTTTGTCACAGTTCGTCACAGTTCGTCACAGTTCGTCACTGTTCGTCACTGTTAGTCATTGTTAGTCACTGTTAGTCACTGTTAGTCACTGTTAGTCACTGTTAGTCACAGTTCGTCACTGTTAGTCACTGTTAGTCATTGTTTGTCACTGTTAGTCATTGTTAGTCACTGTTAGTCACTGTTAGTCACTGTTAGTCACAGTTCGTCACAGTTCGTCACAGTTCGTCACTGTTCGTCACTGTTCGTCACAGTTCGTCACTGTTCGTCACTGTTAGTCATTGTTAGTCACTGTTAGTCACTGTTAGTCACTGTTAGTCACAGTTCGTCACAGTTCGTCACTGTTCGTCACTGTTCGTCACAGTTCGTCACTGTTCGTCACTGTTAGTCATTGTTAGTCATTGTTAGTCATTGTTTGTCACAGTTCGTCACAGTTCGTCACTGTTCGTCACTGTTCGTCACAGTTCGTCACTGTTCGTCACTGTTAGTCATTGTTAGTCATTGTTAGTCATTGTTTGTCACAGTTCGTCACAGTTCGTCACTGTTCGTCACAGTTCGTCACAGTTCGTCACAGTTCGTCACAGTTCGTCACAGTTCGTCACAGTTCGTCACTGTTCGTCACTGTTAGTCATTGTTAGTCATTGTTTGTCACAGTTCGTCACAGTTCGTCACAGTTCGTCACTGTTCGTCACTGTTAGTCATTGTTAGTCACTGTTAGTCATTGTTTGTCACAGTTCGTCACAGTTCGTCACAGTTCGTCACAGTTCGTCACAGTTCGTCACTGTTAGTCACTGTTAGTCACTGTTAGTCACTGTTAGTCACTGTTAGTCACAGTTCGTCACAGTTCGTCACAGTTCGTCACAGTTCGTCACAGTTCGTCACTGTTAGTCACTGTTAGTCACTGTTAGTCACTGTTCGTCACTGTTAGTCATTGTTAGTCACAGTTAGTTAGAGTTAGTCAAAGTTAATTGCAGTTAATCGCAGTTTAAGTTCATCACAGTTAGAGAGTTGCAGTTAGTTGCAGATAGTCACAGTTAGTTTGAGAGAGTTGCAGTTAGTTGCAGCTAGTCCCAGTTAGTCGCAGTTAGTTAGAGTTAGTCACAGTTAGTTGCAGTTAGTCAGTCAATTGCAGGTAATCTCAGTTAGTTACACTTAGTCAGAGTTAATTGCAGTTAGTTACTGTTAATCGCAGTTAATTGTAGTTATTCACAGTTAGTTAGAGTTAGTTGCAGTTAGTTAGACTTTGTCACAGTTCATCCCAGTTCGTCACAGTTCGTCACAGTTAGTCACAGTTAGTCATAGTTAATTACAGTTAGTCACAGTTAATTACAGTTCGTCACTGTTAATTACAGTTAGTCGCAGTTAATTAGTTAGTCGCAATTATTCACAGTTAGTGGATTAGTCACTGTTAGTCACAGTTGCTCACAATTAGTCACCGTTAGTTATAGTTAGTCGCAGTTAATTGCAGTTAGTCGCAGTTAGTTAGACAATATCGCAGTTAGTCGCAGTTTGTCGCAGTTAGTCACATGTAGTCATAGTTAGAGAACGTTGCAGTTAGTCAGAGTTAGTCACATTTAGTCGCAGTTAATTACAGTTAGTCTTAGTCGCAGTTAGTTGCAGCTAGTTGAAGTTAGTTGCAGGTGGGCGCAGTTAATCGCATGTAGTCGCAGTTACTTAGTCAGTCACATTTAGTCACAGTTAATTACAGTTAGTCTTAGTCGCAGTTAGTTGCAGCTAGTTGAAGTTAGTTGCAGGTAGGCGGAGTTAGTCGCATGTAGTCGCAGTTACTTAGAGTTAGTCATATTTAGTCACAGTTAATTACAGTTAGTCTTCGTCGCAGTTAGTTGCAGCTAGTTGAAGTTAGTTGCAGGTAGGCGCAGTTAGTCGCATGTAGTCGCAGTTACTTAGAGTCAGTCACATTTAGTCACAGTTAATTACAGTTAGTCTTAGTTAGTCGCAGTTAGTTGCAGCTAGTTGAAGTTCGTTGCAGTTAGTCACAGTTAGTCACAGTGAGTCACAGTTAGTCACAATTAATTACTGTTAGTCACAGTCACAATTAATCACAGTTAATTGCAGTTAGTCACAGTTAATTAAAGTTAGTCACAGTTAATTTCACTTTGTCGCATTTGGTCAGTTAATCACAGTTATTTACAGCTAGTCACATTTAATTATGGATAGCCGCTATTAGTCACAGTTAGTCACTATTCGTCACTGTTCGTCACTGTTCGTCACTGTTAGTCACTGTTAGTCACAGTTCGTCACAGTTCGTCACTGTTAGTCATTGTTAGTCATTGTTAGTCATTGTTAGTCACAGTTCGTCACTGTTCGTCACTGTTAGTCACAGTTCGTCACTGTTAGTCACTGTTAGTCACTGTTAGTCACTGTTAGTCACAGTTCGTCACAGTTCGTCACAGTTCGTCACAGTTCATCACAGTTCGTCACTGTTCGTCACTGTTCGTCACTGTTCGTCACTGTTCGTCACTGTTAGTCACTGTTAGTCACAGTTCGTCACTGTTAGTCACTGTTAGTCATTGTTTGTCACAGTTCGTCACAGTTCGTCACAGTTCGTCACTGTTCGTCACTGTTAGTCATTGTTAGTCACTGTTAGTCACTGTTAGTCACTGTTAGTCACTGTTAGTCACAGTTCGTCACTGTTAGTCACTGTTAGTCATTGTTTGTCACTGTTAGTCATTGTTAGTCACTGTTAGTCACTGTTAGTCACTGTTAGTCACTGTTAGTCACAGTTCGTCACAGTTCGTCACTGTTCGTCACTGTTCGTCACAGTTCGTCACTGTTCGTCACTGTTAGTCATTGTTAGTCACTGTTAGTCACTGTTAGTCACTGTTAGTCACTGTTAGTCACTGTTAGTCACAGTTCGTCACAGTTCGTCACTGTTCGTCACTGTTCGTCACAGTTCGTCACTGTTCGTCACTGTTAGTCATTGTTAGTCATTGTTAGTCATTGTTTGTCACAGTTCGTCACAGTTCGTCACTGTTCGTCACTGTTCGTCACAGTTCGTCACAGTTCGTCACAGTTCGTCACTGTTCGTCACTGTTAGTCATTGTTAGTCACTGTTAGTCACTGTTAGTCACTGTTAGTCACAGTTCGTCACAGTTCGTCACTGTTCGTCACTGTTCGTCACAGTTCGTCACTGTTCGTCACTGTTAGTCATTGTTAGTCACTGTTAGTCACTGTTAGTCATTGTTTGTCACAGTTCGTCACAGTTCGTCACTGTTCGTCACTGTTCGTCACAGTTCGTCACTGTTCGTCACTGTTAGTCATTGTTAGTCATTGTTAGTCATTGTTTGTCACAGTTCGTCACAGTTCGTCACTGTTCGTCACAGTTCGTCACAGTTCGTCACAGTTCGTCACAGTTCGTCACAGTTCGTCACTGTTCGTCACTGTTAGTCATTGTTAGTCACTGTTAGTCACTGTTAGTCACTGTTAGTCACAGTTCGTCACAGTTCGTCACTGTTCGTCACTGTTCGTCACAGTTCGTCACTGTTCGTCACTGTTAGTCATTGTTAGTCATTGTTAGTCATTGTTTGTCACAGTTCGTCACAGTTCGTCACTGTTCGTCACTGTTAGTCATTGTTAGTCACTGTTAGTCACTGTTAGTCACTGTTAGTCACAGTTCGTCACAGTTCGTCACTGTTCGTCACTGTTCGTCACAGTTCGTCACTGTTCGTCACTGTTAGTCATTGTTAGTCATTGTTTGTCACAGTTCGTCACAGTTCGTCACAGTTCGTCACAGTTCGTCACTGTTCGTCACTGTTAGTCATTGTTAGTCATTGTTTGTCACAGTTCGTCACAGTTCGTCACTGTTAGTCATTGTTAGTCATTGTTTGTCACAGTTCGTCACAGTTCGTCACAGTTCGTCACAGTTCGTCACTGTTAGTCATTGTTAGTCATTGTTTGTCACAGTTCGTCACAGTTCGTCACTGTTAGTCATTGTTAGTCATTGTTTGTCACAGTTCGTCACAGTTCGTCACAGTTCGTCACAGTTCGTCACTGTTAGTCACTGTTAGTCACTGTTAGTCACAGTTCGTCACAGTTCGTCACAGTTCGTCACAGTTCGTCACAGTTCGTCACAGTTCGTCACTGTTAGTCACTGTTAGTCATTGTTAGTCATTGTTTGTCACAGTTCGTCACAGTTCGTCACTGTTAGTCACTGTTAGTCACTGTTAGTCACAGTTCGTCACAGTTCGTCACAGTTCGTCACAGTTCGTCACAGTTCGTCACAGTTCGTCACTGTTAGTCACTGTTAGTCAATGTTAGTCATTGTTTGTCACAGTTCGTCACAGTTCGTCACAGTTCGTCACAGTTCGTCACAGTTCGTCACTGTTAGTCACTGTTAGTCACTGTTAGTCACTGTTAGTCACTGTTAGTCATTGTTTGTCACAGTTCGTCACTGTTCGTCACAGTTCGTCACAGTTCGTCACAGTTCGTCACTGTTAGTCACTGTTAGTCACTGTTAGTCACTGTTCGTCACTGTTAGTCACTGTTAGTCATTGTTAGTCATTGTTCGTCACAGTTCGTCACAGTTCGTCACAGTTCGTCACAGTTCGTCACTGTTCGTCACTGTTCGTCACTGTTCGTCACAGTTCGTCACTGTTAGTCATTGTTAGTCATTGTTTGTCACAGTTCGTCACAGTTCGTCACAGTTCGTCACAGTTCGTCACAGTTCGTCACTGTTAGTCATTGTTAGTCATTGTTTGTCACAGTTCGTCACAGTTCGTCACAGTTCGTCACAGTTCGTCACAGTTCGTCACTGTTAGTCACTGTTAGTCATTGTTAGTCATTGTTAGTCACTGTTAGTCACAGTTCGTCACAGTTCGTCACAGTTCGTCACAGTTCGTCACAGTTCGTCACTGTTAGTCACTGTTAGTCATTGTTAGTCATTGTTAGTCACTGTTAGTCACAGTTCGTCACAGTTCGTCACAGTTCGTCACAGTTCGTCACAGTTCGTCACTGTTAGTCACTGTTAGTCATTGTTAGTCACTGTTAGTCACTGTTAGTCACAGTTCGTCACAGTTCGTCACAGTTCGTCACAGTTCGTCACTGTTAGTCATTGTTAGTCATTGTTTGTCACAGTTCGTCACAGTTCGTCACAGTTCGTCACTGTTAGTCATTGTTAGTCATTGTTTGTCACAGTTCGTCACTGTTCGTCACTGTTCGTCACAGTTCGTCACAGTTCGTCACTGTTAGTCATTGTTAGTCATTGTTTGTCACAGTTCGTCACAGTTCGTCACAGTTCGTCACAGTTCGTCACTGTTAGTCACTGTTAGTCACTGTTAGTCACTGTTAGTCACTGTTAGTCACTGTTTGTCACAGTTCGTCACAGTTCGTCACTGTTAGTCACTGTTAGTCACAGTTCGTCACTGTTAGACGTAGTGGCAGTTAGTTAAAGTTAGTCTCAGTTAGTTAGAGTTCGTCACTGTTAGTCACTGTTAGTCACAGTTCATCACAGTTAGACGTAGTGGCAGTTAGTTAAAGTTAGTCTCAGTTAGTTAGAGTTCGTCACTGTTAGTCACTGTTAGTCACAGTTCGTCACAGTTAGACGTAGTGGCAGTTAGTTAAAGTTAGTCTCAGTTAGTTAGAGTTCGTCACTGTTAGTCACAGTTCGTCACAGTTCGTCACAGTTAATCACAATTAGTCACAGTTAGTTAGACGTAGTGGCAGTTAGTTAAAGTTAGTCTCAGTTAGTTAGAGTTAGTCACAGTTTGTCACAGTTAGTCGCAGTTAGTTAATGTTAGTCACAGGTAGTCGCAGTAAATTACAGTTAGTCGCAGTTAATTATAATTATTCGCAGTTAATCATAATTATTCGCAGTTAATCATAGTTAGTTACAGTTACTCGCAGTTATTCACAGTTAGTCGGTTAGTCACTGTTGGTCACAATTTGTCGCAATTAGTCACTGTTAGTCACAGTTAGTTATAGTTAGTCACAGTTAGCTACAGTTAAATACATTTAGTCGCAGTTATTCGCAGTTAGTTAGTTAGTCACAATTAGTTTCAGTTAGTCGCAGTTAATTACACTTAGTCGCAGTTAATTACATTTGGTCGCTGTTTGTCGCTGTGAGTCACTGTGAGCCACTGTTAAGCGCTGTTGGTCGCAGTTGATCAAAGTTAATCAGAGTTAGTCTCAGTTAATTACAGTTAGTCGCAGTTTATTACAGTTAGTCGCAGTTAGTTACTGATGGTCACAATTAATTATAGTTATTCACAGTCACATTTTGTCCCAGTTAGTTGCAGTTAGTTAGTCAATTACAGTTAATCGCAGTTAATTACAGTTAATTGCAGTTAATTGCAGTTAACTGCAGTTACTCGCAGTTAATCTCTGTTAATTGCAGTTAGTCGCAGTTAGTCACAGTTAATCGCAGTTGGTTGCTGTTGGTCGCAGTTAGTCACAGTTAATTAGACTTAGTAGCAGATAGTTCGCTAGTCGCAGTTAGTCACAGTTCGTCGTAGTTAGTCACATGTAGTCGCAATTAGTTAGAGTTAGTCACAGTGAGTCAGAGTTAGTCGCAGTTAATTAGCGTTAGTCACATTTTGTCCCAGTTAGTTGCAGTTAGTTAGAGTTAGTCACAGTTAGTCGCAGTTAGTCACAATTAATCACAGTTAGTCACAGTCAATAACAGTTAATTTCAGTTAGTTACACTTAGTCAGAGTTAGTTGCAGTTAGTCACAGTTAGTCACAGGTAGTCCTAGTTAGTCAGCGTTATTCGCAGTTAGTCGCAGTTAATTGCCGATAGTCACAGTTAATTACATTTACTCGCAGTTAATTAGTCACAGTTATTCACACAGTCACTGTTAGTCACTGTTAGTCACTGTTAGTCACTGTTAGTCACTGTTGGTCGCAGTTAGTCACAATTATTCGCAGTTGGTCAGAGCTGGTCACAGTTAGTCACATGAGGTCGCAGTTAGTTAGAGTTAATAGCAGTTAATTACAGTTAGTCGCAGTTAATTTCAGTTAGTCACAGTTAGTTAGGGAGAGTTGCAGATAATAACAGTTAGTTAGAGTTGCAGTTAGTCGCAGTTAGTTAGAGTTAGTCAGATGTGGTCGCAGTTGGTTAGAGTTAGTCACATTTACTCAGTGTTAATTACAATTAGTCACAGTTAAATGTAGTTAGTCGCAATTAGTAGAGAGAGTCTCAGTTAGTCGCAGTTAATTGCAGTTAGTCGCAGTTAGTTAGAGAGAGTCACAGTTGGTTAGAGTTAGTCACAGTTAGTCACAGTCAGTCACGGTTAGTCACAATTAATTACTGTTAGTCACAGTCGCAGTTAGTCGGAGTTAATTGCAGTTAATCGCAGTTAGTCACAGTTAATTACAGTTAGTCACGGTTAATTTCAGCTAGTCACAGTTAGTCGCAGTTAGTTGCAGTTAATTGTAGTTGGTTCGAGTTAATCAGATGTAGTCGCAGTTCGTTAGAGTTAGTCACATTCACTCACAGTTAGTCGCAGTTAGACACAGTTAATCGCAGTTGGTCGCAGTTAGTCAGTTACTTAGACTTAGTAGCAGTTAGTTAGTCACAGTTAGTTAGAGTTAGTCACAGTTCGTCGCAGTTAGTCACATGTAGTCGCAGTTAGTTAGAGTTAGTCACAGTGAATCAGAGTTAGTCAGAGTTAGTTTGGGTTAGTCTCAGTTAGTCACATTTTGTCCCAGTTAGTCACAGTTAGTCACAATTAATCACAGTTAGTCATAGTCAATTACAGTTAATCGCAGTTAGTTACACTTAGTCAGAGTTAGTTGCAGTCAGTCACGGTTAGTCACAATTTATTACTATTAATCACAGTCACAGTTAGGCGGAGTTAATTGCAGTTAATCGCAGTTAGTCACAGTTAATTACAGTTAGTCACTGTTAATTTCAACTAGTCGCATTTAGTCGCAGTTAGTTGCAGTTAATTGTAGTTAGTCGCAGTTAGTTAGAGAGAGTCGCAGTTCGGCGCAGTTTGTTGCAGTTAGTCGCAGTTAGTTTGAGTTAATCAGATGTAGTCACAGTTAGTTAGAGTTAGTCACATTTACTCACAGTTAGTGACAGTTAATTACAGTTAGTCTCAGTTAATTACAGTTAGTCTCAGTTACATTTTAATTGCAGTTAGTCATAGTTGCAGTAAATCGCTGTTAGTCGCAATAAGTCAGGGTTGGTCACATGTAGTCGCAGTTAGTTAGAGTTAGTCACAATTAGTCACAGTTAGTCACAGTTAGTCACATATAGTCGCAGTTAGTTAGAGTTAGTCAAAATTAGTCGCAGTAAGTCGGAGTTGGTCAGAGTTGGTCGCAGTTAGTCATATGTAGTTGCAGTTAGTTAGAGTTAGTCACATTTAGTCACAGTTAATTAAAATTAGTCGCATTTAGTTAGAGAGGGTCGCAGTTAGTCACAGTTAATTGCAGTTAGTCGCAGTTATGCGCAGGTAGTCATAGTCATTCACAGTTAGTCACAATTAATTACTGTTAGGCACAGTCATAGTTAGTAGCAGTTACTAGCAGTTACTAGCAGTTAGTAGCAGTTAGTAGCAGTTAGTTAGAGTTAGTCTAAGTTAATTTCAGTTAGTCACAGTTGCTTAGAGAGAGTCGCAGTTAGTTGCAGTTAATTACAGTTAGTCACAGTTAAATGCAGTTAGTCGCAGTTAGTTAGAGAGAGTCGCATTTAGTCGCCGTTAATTACAGTTAGTCATAATTAGTCACAGTCAGTCGCAGTTAGTCGCAGTCAGTCACGGTCAGTCACAATTACTGTTAGTCACAGTCATAGTTAGTTGCAGTCAGTCACAGTTAGTTAGAGTTAGTCAGAGTTAATTGCAGTTAATCGCAGTTAGTCACAGTTAATTAACTCACAGTTAGTTAGAGAGAGACGCAGTCAGTTGCAGTTAGTCGCAGTTAGTCACAGTTAGTCACAGTTAATTGCTGTTAGTCGCAGTTAGTTTGAGAATCGCAGTTAGTCACAGTTAGTTGCAGTTAGTCGCAGTTAGTTAGAGTTCGTCAGATGTAGTTGCAGTTAGTTAGAGTTAGTCACATTTACTCACAGTTAGTCACAGTTAATTACAGTTAGTCGCAGTTAAATGGAGTTAGTCGCAGATAGTCACATTTAGTCGCAGATAGTCACATTTAGTCGCAGTTAGTTAGAGAGAGTCGCAGTTAGTTAGTATTAGTCGCAGTTAGTCACAGTTAGTCGCAGTTACTCAGAGTTACTCAGAGTTATGCACAGTTATGCACAGTTAGTCACAGTCAATCATGGTTAGTCACAATTAATTACTGTTAGTCACGGTCATAGTTAGTCGCAGTTAGTCACAATTAGTTTCAGTTAGTCGAAGTCAGATAGAGTTAGTCGCAGTTAGTTGGAGTTAGTCACAGTTAATTACAGTTAGTCGCAGTTAATTGCAGTTATTCACAGATAGTCACAGTTAATTACAGCTAGTCACATTTAATTACGGTTAGTCGCATTTAGTCACCATTAGTCGCAGTTAGTTACAGTTAGTCAAAGTTAGGAGTTAGTCGCTGTTATTCGCAGTTAGTTACTGTTAGTCACAATTAAGTACAGTTAGTCACAGTTATTCACAGATAGTTAGTTAGTCACAGTTAGAGTTAGTCACAATTAGTCGCAGTTTGTCAGTTAGTCATAGTTACTTAGAGTTAGTCACACTTATTCGCAGTTAGTCGCCGTTAATTGCAGTTCGTCTCAGTCGCAATTACTTGCAGTTGATTGCAGTTGGTCGCAGTTAATTGCAGTTAGTCATAGTCACAATTAATTATAGTTAATCGCGGTTAGTCGCAGCTAGTTAGAGTTAGTCACAGTTAGTCATAGTTAATTACACTTAGTCAGAGGTAGTCGCAGTCAATTGCAGTCAGTCGCAATGAATTGCAGTTAGTCGCAGTTAGTTGCAGTTAGTCACAGTGAGTCACGATTAGTCACAATTATATACAGTTAGTCAAAGTCACAGTTACTCGCAGTTAGTCATGGTTAGTTAGAGTTAGTAAGAGTTAATTGCAGTAAATCACAGTTAGTCACAGATAATTTCAGTTAGTCGCATTTGGTCAGTTAGTCGCATTTGGTCAGTTAGTCGCAGTTAATTACAGTTATTCACAGTTAGACACAGTTTGTTAGGGTTAGTTACAATTAGTCACAGTTCGTTACAGTTAATCTCAGTTATTCACAGTTAGTTAGATTTAGTCGCAGTTCATCGCAGTTAGTCACATGTAGTCGCAGTTAGTTAGTTAGTCACATCTAGTCGCAGTTATTTAGAGTTAGTCACAATTAGTTGCAGTTATTTGCAGTTAGTCGCAGTTTGTCATAGCTAATTACAGTTAGTCGGCAATTAGTCTGCAGTTAGTTGCAGTTAGTCGCAGTTAGTCGCAATTGGTCAAAGTTAGTCAGAGTTAGTCTCAGTTTGTTACTGTTAGTCGTTTATTACAGTTAGTCGCAGTTAGTCACATGTATTCGCAGTTAATTAGCGTTAGTCATAGTTAGTCACATTTTGTCCCAGTTAGTCACAGTTAGTTAGAGTTAGTCAAAGTTAGTCACAGTCAATTACAGTTAATCGCAGTTAGTTAGCGTTATTCGCAGTTAATTGTAGATAGTCACAGTTAATTGCATTTACTCGCAGTTAATTAGTTAGTCGCAGTTATTCACACAGTCAGTTAGTCACTGTTAGTCACAGTTGGTTGCAATTAGTCACAGTTATTAAGTTATTCGCTGTTAGTTACTGTTAGTCATAGTTAATTGCAGTTGTTCGCAGTTGGTCACAGTTAGTCAAAGTTAATAAGAGTTGGTCTCTGTTAATTACAGTTAGTTGTAGTTTATTACAATTAGTTGCAGTTATTCACAGTTAGTCGGTTAGTCATTGTTAGTCACAGTTGGTTGCAATTAGTTACAGTAAGTCACAGTTAGTTATAGTTAGTCGCAGTTAGTCACAGTTAATTACATTTGGTCGCAGTTAGTCACTGTGAGTCACTGTTAAGCGCAGTTGGTCACAGTTGGTCAAAGTTAATCAGTGTTAGTCTCAGTTATTTACAGTTAGTCGCAGTTTATTACAGTTAGTCGCAGTTAGTTGCAGTTGGTCACAATTAAATACAGTTATTCACAGTTAGTCACATTTTGTCCCAGTTAGTCGCAGTTAGTTAGAGTCAATTACAGTTAATCTCAGTTAGTTATACTTAGTCACAGTTAATCGCAGTTAATTACAGTTAATTGCAGTTACTCACGGTTAATCTCAGTTAATCACAGTTATTCACAGTTAGTTAGTTAGTCGCAGTTATTCACAGTTAGTCGCAGTTAGACACAGTTAATTGCAGTTGGTCGCTATTGGTCACAGTTAGTCACAGTTACTTAGACTTAGTAGCAGTTAGTTAGAGTTAGTCACAGTTAGTTAGAGTTAGTCACAGTTTGTCGCAGTTAGTCACATGTAGTCGCAGTTAGTTAGAGTTAGTCACAGTGAGTCAGAGTTAGTCACAGTTAGTCTGGGTTAGTCTCAGTTAGTCACATTTTGTCCCAGTTAGTTGCAGTTAGTTGCAGTTAGTTGCAGTTAGTTGCAGTTAGTTAGAGTTAGTCGCAGTTATTCACAGTTAGTCGCAGTTAGACACAGTTAATCACAGTTGGTGATTGGTCGCAGTTAGTCACAGTTACTTAGACTTAGTAGCAGTTAGTTAATGAGTTGCAGTTATTTAGAGTTAGTCACAGTTAATTAGAGTTAGTCACAGTTTGTTTGAGTTAGTCTCAGTTAGTCACATTTTGTCCCAGTTAGTTGCAGTTAGAGTTAGTCGCAGTTAGTCACAATTAATCACAGTTAGTCACAGTTAGTCACAGTCAATTACAGTTAATTGCAGTTTGTTACACTTAGTCAGAGTTTGTTGCAGTTAGTCACAGTCAGTCACGGTTAGTCACAATTAATTACTGTTAGTCACAGCCGCAGTTAGTTGGAGTTAATTGCAGTTAATCGCAGTTAGTCACAATTAATTACGGTTAGTCACTGTTAATTTCAGCTAGTCGCAGTTAGTCGCAGTTAGTTGCAGTTAGTCGCAGTTCGTCGCAGTTAATCAGATGTAGTCGCAGTTAGTTACAGTTAGTCACATTTACTCACAGTTAGTGACAGTTAATTACAGTTAGTTCAGCTAATTACAGTTAGTCCCAGTTACAATTAATTGCAGTTAGTCATAGTTAATCGCAGTTAGTCGCAATAAGTCAGAGTTGGTCAGAGTTGATCACATGCAGTCGCAGTTAGTCAGAGTTAGTCACAATTAGTCGCAGTTAGTCAGAGTTAGTCACGTAGTCGCAGTTAGTTAGAGTTAGCCACAAATAGTCACAGTTAGTCGCAATTAGTTGCATTTAGTCGCAGTAAGTCAGAGTTGGTTAGAGTTGGTCGCAGTTAGTCATAATAAGTCACAGTTAGTCGCAGTTAGTCGCAGTTAGTCGCAATTAATTACAGTTAGTCACATTTAATTACAGTTAGTCGCAGTTAATTGCAGCTAGTCAGCGTTAGTTAGAGAGAGTCGCAGTTAGTTGCAGTTAGTCGCAGTTAGTTAGAGTTAATTAGATGTAGTCGCAGTTCGTTAGAGTTCGTCACATTTACTCACAGTTAGTCGCAGTTAAATGCAGTTAGTCGCAGTTAGTCAGAGTCGCAGTTAGTCAGAGTTAATTGCAGTTAGTCAGAGTTAATCAGATTTAGTCGCAGTTAGTTAGAGTTAGTCACATTTAGTCACAGTTAATTGCAGTTAGTCGCAGTTAGTTAGAGAGGGTCGCAGTTAGTAACAGTTAGTCGCAGTTATGTGCAGTTACTCACAGTCACAGTTAGTCACAAGTAATTACTGTTCGGCACAGTCGCAATTAGTCGCAGTTAGTTAGAGTTGGTCAAAGTTAATTTAAGTTAGTCACATTTAGTTAGAGAGAGTTGCAGTTAGTTGCAGTTAGTTGCAGTTAGTCGCAGTTAAATGCAGTTAGTCGCAGTTAGTTAAAGAGTCGCAGTTAGTCGCAGTTAATTTCAGTTAGTCACAGTTAGTCACAGTTAGTCACAGTTAGTCACAGTTAATTGCAGTTAGTCGCAGTGAGTTAGAGAGAGTCGCAGTTAGTCATAGTCGCAGTTAGGCGCAGTCGGTCACGATTACTCACACATACTGTTAGTCTCAGTCATAGTCGCAGTTAGTCACAGTCAGTCACCGTTAGTTAGAGTTAGTCAGAGTTAATTGCAGTTAGTCGCAGTTAATTTGAGTTAGTCACAGTTAGTTAGAGAGAGACACAGTTAGTTGCAGTTAGTCACAGTTAATTGCTGTTAGTCACAGTTAGAGAGTCGCAGTTAGTTGCAGTTAGTCACAGTTAGTTAGAGTTAGTCAGATGTAGTCGCAGTTAATTAGAGTTAGTCACATTTACTCACAGTCACAGTTAATTACAGTTAGTCGCCGTTAAATGCAGTTAGTCGCAGCTAGTTAGAGAGTCGCAATTAGTCGCAATTTTAGTTGCAGTTGGTTAGAGTTAGTCACATTTAGTCGCAGTTAGTCCCAGTTAATTGCAGTTAGTCGCAGTTAATTGCAGTTAGTTACAGTTAGTTAGAGAGAGTCGCAGTTAGTTGGTGTTAGTCATAGTTTGTCGCAGTTCGACGCAGTTATGCGCAGTCAGTCATGGTTAGTCACAATTAATTACTGTTAGTCACGGTCATAGTTAGTCGCAGTTAGTCACAATTAGTTAGTCACAATTAGTTTCAGTTAGTCGAAGTCAGATAGAGTAAGTCACAGTTAATCGCAGTTAGTTAGAGTTAGTCACAGTTAATTACAGTTAGTCGCAGTTAATTGCAGTTATTCACAGATAGTCACACGTTAATTACAGCTAGTCACATTTAATTACGGTTATTCGCTGTTAGGCACATTTAGTCACCATTAGTCACAGTTAGAGTTAGTCGAAGTTAGTTTGAGTTAGTCGCTGTTCGGTAGAGTTTGTCGAAGTTATTCGCAGTTAGTTGCTGTTAGTCACAATTAATTAGTTAGTCACAGTTAGTTGCAGTTAGTTAGAGTTAGTCACAGTTAGAGTTAGTCACACTTATTCGCAGTTCGTCGCAGCTAACCGCAGTTCGTCTCAGTCGCAAATACTTGCAGTTGGTCGCAGTTCATTGCAGTGGTCACAGTTAATTGCAGTTAGTCGCTGTTAGTCACAGTTAGTCACAATTAATTATAGTTAATTGCGGTTAGTCGCAGTTAGTTAGAGTTAGTCACAGTTAGTCGCAGTTAGTCACAGTTAATTACACTAGTCAGAGCTAGTCGCAGTCAATTGCAGTCAGTCGCAATGAATTGCAGTTAGTCGCAGTTAGTCACAATTAATTAATGTCAGTCACATTTAGTTGCAGTTAACTAGAGTTAGTCACAGTTAGCCCCAGTTATTTGGATTTAGTTGCAGTTAGTCAGCGTTAGTCACAGTTAGTCACAGTTAGACACAGTGATTTGCAGTTAGTCGCAGTTAGTCACAGTTAATTACAGTTAGTCGCAGTTCGTCACGGTTAGTCACAATTAAATACAGTTAGTCAAAGTCACAGTTACTCGCAGTTAGTCATGGTTAGTTAGAGTTAGTAAGAGTTAATTGCAGTAAATCACAGTTAGTCACAGATAATTTCAGTTAGTCGCATTTGGTCAGTTATTCGCAGTTAATTACAGTTATTCACAGTTAGACATTGTTTGTTAGGGTTAGTTACAGTTAGTCACAGTTAGTTACAGTTAATCTCAGTTATTCAGTTAGTTAGATTTAGTCGCAGTTCGTTGCAGTTAGTCACATGTAGTTGCAGTTAGTTAGAGTTCGTCACAGTTATTTGCAGTTAGTCGCAGTTCATCATAGTTAATTACAGTTAGTCGTAGTAAGTCGGCAGTTAGTCGCAGTTTGTCATAGTTAGTTGCAGTTAGTCACAATTAGTCGCAGTTAGTCGCAGTTGGTCAAAGTTCGTCAGAGTTAGTCTCAGTTTATTACTGTTAGTCGCAGTTTATTACAGTTAGTGGCAGTTAGTCATATGTAGTCGCAGTTAATTAGCGTTAGTCATAGTCACATTTTATCCCAGTTAGTCGCAGTTAGTTAGAGATAGTCAAGGTTAGTCGCAGTTAGTCACAGTCAATTACAGTTAATCGCAGTTAGTTACACTTAGTCAGAGTTAGTTTCAGTTAGTCACAGTTAGTCACAGGTAGTCATAGTTAGTTAGCGTTATTCGCAGTTGGTCACAGTTAATTGCAGATAGTCACAGTTAATTACATTTACTCGCAGTTAGTTAGTCGCAGTTATTCACACAGTTGGTTAGTCCCTGTTAGTCACAGTTGATCACAGTTGGTCGGAATTAGTCACAGTTAGTCACAGTTAGTCACAGGTAGTCATAGTTAGTTAGCGTTATTCGCAGTTGGTCACAGTTAATTGCAGATAGTCACAGTTAATTACATTTACTCGCAGTTAGTTAGTCGCAGTTATTCACACAGTTGGTTAGTCCCTGTTAGTCACAGTTGATCACAGTTGGTCGGAATTAGTCACAGTTAGTCACAGTTAATAAGTTATTCGCTGTTAGTTACTGTTAGTCATAGTTAATCACAGTTAATCACAGTTGGTCGCAGTTGGTCAAAGTTAATTAGAGTTGGTCTCAGATCATTACAGTTAGTTGCAGTTTATTACAATTAGTCGCAGTTATTCACAGTTAGTCGGTTAGTCATTGTTAGTCACAATTGATCAAAGTTGGTTGCAATTAGTTACAGTTAGTCACAGTTAGTTATAGTTAGTCACAGTTAGTCACAGTTAATTACATTTGGTTGCTGTTAGTCGCTGTGAGTCACTGTTAGTCACTGTGAGTCACTGTTGAGCGCAGTTGGTCAAAGTTAATCAGAGTTAGTCTCAGTTAATTACAATTAGTCGCAGTTTATTACAGTTAGTCGCAGTTAGTTGCAGATGGTCACAATTAATTATAGTTATTCACAGTCACATTTTGTCCCAGTTAGTTGTAGTTAGTTAGTCAATTACGGTTAATCTCATTTAGTTATACTCAGTCGCAGTTAATCGCAGTTAATTGCAGTTACTCGCAGTTAATCTCAGTTAATTGCAGTTATTCACAGTTAGTCGTAGTTCGTCGCAGTTACTGTTAGTCATAGTTACTGCGACTAACTATAACTAACTGTGACTAACTGTAACTAATTGCAACCAACTGTGATCAACTGTGACTAACAATAACTAACCGACTAACTGAGAATAACTGCGACTAATTGTAATAAACTGCAACTAACTGTAATTATCTGAGACCAACTTTAATTAACTTTGACCAACTGCGACCAACTGCGATTAACTATGACTAGTTCGTCGCAGTTAGTCACAGTTAATCGCTGCTGGTCGCAGTTAGTCACGGTTAGTTAGACTTAGTAGCAGTTAGTTAGCTAGTCACAGTTAGTCACAGTTCGTTGCAGTTAGTCACATGTAGTCGCAGTTAGTTAGAGTTAGTACAGTGACTCAGAGTTAGTTAGCGTTAGTCGCAGTTAGTCACATTTCATCCCAGTTAGTCGCAGTTAGTCACAGTTGCAGTTAGTCACAATTAATCACAGTTAGTCACAGTCAATTACAGTTAATCGTAGTTAGTTACACTTAGTCAGAGTTAGTTGCAGTTAGTCACAGGTAGTCCTAGTTAGTTAGCATTATTAGCAGTTAGTCGCAGTTAATTGCAGATAGTCACAGTTAATTACATTTACTCGCAGTTAATTAGTCACAGTTATTCACAGTCAATTAGTCACTGTTAGTCACTGTTAGTCACAGTTATAATCACAGTTAATTACACTTTGTCACAGTTAGTCACAGTTAATTACAGTTAGTCGCAGTTAGTTGCAGTAAGTTGCAGTTAGTTACAATTAATTACAGTTAGTCACAGTTAGTCACAGTTAGTCAGTTAGTCACATGTAGTCACATGTAGTCACAGTTAGTTAGCATTAGTCACAATTAATTCCAGTTAGTTGCAGTTAGTCAGATTTAGTCACAGTTAGTTAGAATTAGTCACATTTATTTGCAGTTAGTCGCAGTTAATTACAGTTATTCACCGTTAATTGCAGTTAGGCACAGTTAGTTATTCAGAGTTGCAGTTAGTCACAGTTAATTACAGTTAATTGCAGTTAGTCACAGTTGCGGTTAGTTGCAGTTAGTCAGAGTTATTCGCAGTTAATTAAAGTTAGTCGCATTTATTCACAGTCGCAGTTAATTACAGTTAGTCACAGGTAATTGCAGTTAGTCGCAGCTAGTTATAGTTAGTCATAGTTATTCGCAGTTAGTCGCAGTTAATTACAGTTATTCACCGTTAATTGCAGTTAGGCACAGTTAGTTATTCAGAGTTGCAGTTAGTCACAGTTAATTACAGTTAGTTGCAGTTAATTGCAGTTAGTCACAGTTAGATAGGGAGTGTCACAGTTAGTCATAGTTAGTCGCAGTTAGTTGCGGTTAGTTGCAGTTAGTCAGAGTTATTCGCAGTTAATTAAAGTTAGTCGCATTTATTCACAGTCGCAGTTAATTACAGTTAGTCACAGGTAATTGCAGTTAGTCGCAGCTAGTTATAGTTAGTCATAGTCATTCGCAGTTAGTCGCAGTTAGTCACATTTATTCGCAGTTAGTCGCAGTTAATTACAGTTAGTCGCAGTTAGTTGGAGAGAGTCGCAGTTAGTCATAGTTAGTCACAGTCAGCCATGGTTAGTCACAATTAATTACTGTTAGTCACAGTCATAGTTAGTCGCAGTTAGTTAGAATTAGTCAGAGTTAATTGCAGTTAATCACAGTTAGTCACAGTTAATTACTCTTAGTCACAGTTAATTTAAGTTAGTCACAGTTAGTTAGAGAGTTGCAGTTAGTTGCAGCTAGTCGAGGTTAGTCGCAGTTAGTTTGTGAGAGCTGCAGCTAGTTGCAGCTAGTCCCAGTTAGTCGCAGTTAGTTAGAGTTAGTCATAGTCACAATTGGTCGCAGTTAGTCAGTCAATTGCAGGTAATCTCAGTTAGTTACACTTAGTCAGAGTTAGTTGTGGTTAGTTACAGTTAATCGCAGATAATTGCAGTTATTCACAGTTAGTTAGAGTTAGTCGCAGTTAGTTACAGTTTGTCACAGTTCTTTACAGTTTGTCACAGTTAGTCACAGGTAGTCGCAGTTAGTTAGCATTAGTCACAGGTAGTCACAGTTAATTACAGTTATTCTCAATTAGTCACAGTTAATTACAGTTAGTCGCAGTTATTCACAGTTAGTGGATTAGTCACTGCTAGTCACAGTTGCTCATAATTAGTCAGTTAGTTATAGTTAGTCGCAGTTAATTTCAGTTAGTCACAGTTAGTGAGACAATGTCACAGTTAGCTACAGTTAGTCGCAGTTAGTCGCATGTAGTCATAGTTAGTTAGAGAGAGTTGCAGTTAGTCACAGTTAGTCACAGTTAGTCACAGTTAGTCACAGTTAATTACAGTTAGTCTTAGTTAGTCTTCGTTATTTGCAGCTAGTCAAAGTTAGTTGCAGTTAGTCGCATGTAGTCGCAGTTAGTCACAGTTAGTTGCTGTTTGGCACAGTTAGTCACAATTAATTACTGCTAGTCACAGTCACAGTTAGTCACAGTTAATCGCAGTTAGTCACAGTTAATTAAAGTTAGTCAAAGTTAATTTCAGTTTGTCGCATTTGGTCAGTTAGTCGCAGTTATTTACAGCTAGTCACATTTATTTATGGATAGCCGCTGTTAGTCACAGTTAGTCACTGTTCATCACCGTTAGTCGCAGTAAGTTACAGTTAGTCACAATTAGTCGCAGTTAGTTAGTGTTAGTCACAATTAGTCGCAGTTAATCACAGTTAGTTAGACTTAGTGGCAGTTAGTCTCGGTTAGTCTCGGTTAGTCTCGGTTAGTCACAGTTAGTCACAGTTAGTCACAGTTAGTTAATGTTAGTCACAGTTAGTCACAGTTTGTCACAGTTAGTCGCAGTTAGTTAATGTTAGTCACAGGTAGTCGCAGTAAATTACAGTTAGTCGCAATTAATTACAATCACTCGCAGTTAGTCGAAGTTAATTAATTACTCACAGTTATTCACAGTTAGTCGGTTAGTCACAGTTGGTCACAGTTGGTCCAAATTAATCACAGTTAGTTATAGTTAGTCGCAGTTAGTGCCAGTTAAATAGATTTATTTGCAGTTAGTTAGTCACAATTAGTTTCAGTTAGTCGCAGTTAATTACAGTTCATCGTAGTCAATTACACTTAGTCGCAGTTAATTAAGTCAGTCGCCGTTAGTCGCAGTTAGTTTCAGTTAGTTACAATTATTACAGTTAGTCGCAGTTAGTCAGAGTTAGTCGCAGTTAGTTAGAGTTAGTCACAATTAAATGCAGTTAGTCGCAGTTAGTTAGAGTTAGTCAGATGTAGTCGCAGTTGGTTAGAGTTAGTCACATTTACTCACAATTACTCGCAGTTAAATACAATTAGTCGCAGTTAAATGTAGTTAGTCGCAGTTAGTTAGAGAGAGTCACAGTTAGTCAGAGTTAGTTGCAGTTAGTCAGAGTTAGTCGCAGTTAGTTAGAGTTCGTCACATTTAGTCGCAGTTAATTGCAGTTCGTCGCAGTTAGTTAGAGAGTGTCATAGTTAGTCGCAGTTAGTCACAGTCAGTCACGGTTGGTCACAATTAATTACTGTTAGTCACAGTCACAGTTAGTCAGAGTTTAATTGCAATTAGTCGCAGTTAGTCACAGTTAATTACAGGTAGTCACGGTTAATTTCAGCTAGGCACAGTTATGCGCAGTTAGTCACAATCAGTCATGGTTAATCACAATTAATTACTGTTAGGCACAGTCATAATTAGTCGCAATTAGCCACAGTTAGTCAAAGTTAATTTCAGTTAGTCACAGTTAGTTAGAGAGAGTCACAGTTAGTTACAGTTAACTGCAGTTAGTCGCAGTTAAATGCAGTTAGTCGCAGTTAGTTAGAGAGAGTCGCTGTTAGTTAGAGTTAGGCGCAGTTAGTCGCAGTTAGTCACAATTACTGTTAGTCACAATCATAGTTAGTCACAGTCAGTCACAGTTAGTTAGAGTTAATCAGAGTTAATTGCAGTTAATTGCAGTTAGTCACAGTTAATTAGTTAGTCACAGTTAATTAGTCACAGTTCATTTGAGTTAGTCACAATTAGTTAGAGAGTTGCAGTTAGTTGCAGTTAGTCGCAGTTAATTGCTGTTGGTCGCAGTTAGAGAGAGTCACATTTAGTTGCAGTTAGTCGCAGTTAGTTAGAGTTAGTCAGATGTAGTCGCAGTTAGTTAGAGTTAGTCACATTTACTCACAGTTAGTAACAGTTAATTGGTTAGTCGCAGTTAAATGCAGTTAGTCGCAGATAATTAGAGAGAGTCGCAGTTAGCCGCAGTTAGTCGCGGTTTTAGTTGCAGTTAGTTAGTTGCAGTTAGTCGCAGTTAATTACAGTTTGTCGCAGTTAATTGCAGTTAGCCGCAGTTAGTTAGAGAGTCGCAGTTAGTTAGTGTTAGTCATAGTTAGTCACAGTTCGTCGCAGTTTGTCGCAATTATGCGCAGTTCTGCGCAGTTAGTCACAGTCAGTCACGGTTAGTCACAATTAATTACTGTTAGTCACGGTCATAGTTAGTCACAGTTAGTCACAACAAGTTAGAGTTAGCCAGAGTTAATTACATTTAGTCCGTTAGTCACAGTTATTCGCAGTTAGTTAGTCACAATTAGTTTCAATTAGTCGAAGTCAGATAGAGTTAGTCACAGTTAGTCGAAGTCACAGTTAATTACAGTTAGTCGCAGTTATTTACCGATAATCACAGTTAATTACAGATAGTCACAATTAATTATGGTTAGTCGCTGTTAGTCGCATTTAGTCACCGTTAGTCACCATTAGTCGCAGTAAGTCGAAGTTAGTGAGAGTTAGTCGCTGTTAGGTAGAGTTTGTCACAGTTATTCGCAGTTAGTTGCTGTTGGTCACAATTAATTACAGTTAGTTAGAGTTCGTCACAGTTAGAGTTAGTCACAATTAGTCGCAGTTTGTCAGTTAGTCATAGTTACTTAGAGTTAGTCACACTTATTCGCAGTTAGTCACAGTTAATCGCAGTTTGTTGCAGTTCGTCTCAGTCACAATTACTCGCAGTTGGTCACAGTTCATTGCAGTTGGTCGCAGTTAATTGCAGTTAGTCGCAGTTAGTCGCAGTTAGTCACAATTAATTCATGTCAGTCACAGTTAGTCGCAGTTAGTCACATTTAGTCGCAGTTAGTCAGCGTTAGTCATATTTAATGAGAGTTAGTCACAGTTAGACACAGTTATTTGCAGTTATACGCAGTTTGTCACAGTTAATTACAATTAGTCGCAGTTATTCATAGTGAGTCACGGTTAGTCACAATTATATACAGTTAGTCAAAGTCACAGTTACTCACGGTTAGTTAGAGTTAGTAAGAGTTAATTGTAGTAAATCACAGTTAGTCAGAGATAATTTCAGTTAGTCGCATTTGGCCAGTTAATCGCAGTTAATTACAGTTATTCACAGTTAGACACAGTTTGTTAGGGTTAGTTACAGTTAGTCACAGTTAGTTACAGTTAATCTTAGTTATTCAGTTAGTTAGATTTATTCGCAGTTCGTCACATGTAGTCACAGTTAGTTAGAGTTAGTCACATCTAGTCGCAGTTATTTAGAGTTAGTCACAATTAGTTGCAGTTATTTGCAGTTAGTCGTAGTTCGTCAACGTTAGTCAAAGTTAGTCAGAGTTAGTCTCAGTTTATTACTGTTATTCGCAGTTAATTAGCGCTAGTCATAGTTAGTCACATTTTGTCCCAGTTAGTCACAGTTAGTTAGAGTTAGTCAAAGTTAGCTAGCGTTATTCGCAGTTAATTGCAGATAGTCACAATTAATTACATTTACTCGCAGTTAATTAGTTAGTTACAGTTATTCACACAGTCGGTTAGTCACTGTTAGTCGCAATTAGTCACAGTTAGTCACAGTTATTAAGTTATTCGCTGCTAGTTATTGTTCGTCATAGTTAATCGCAGTTGGTCGCAGTTAGTCAAATTTAATTAGAGTTGGTCTCAGTTAATTACAGTTAGTTGCAGTTTATTACAATTAGTCGCAGTTATTCACAGTTAGTCGGCTACTCATTGTTAGACACAGTTGATCAGAGTTGGTAGCAATTAGTTACAGTTAGTTATAGTTAGTCGCAGTTAGTCACATTTTGTCCCAGTTAGTCTCAGTTAGTTCGAGTCAATTACGGTTAATCTCAGTTCGTTATACTTAGTCAAAGTTAATCGCAGTTAATCGCAGTTATTTACAGTTAATTGCAGTTACTCGCAGCTAATCTCAGTTAATCACAGTTATTCACAGTTAGTTAGAGTTAGTCGCAGTTAGTCACAGTCAATCGCAGTTGGTCGCTGTTGGTCGCAGTTAGTTAGACTTAGTAGCAGTTAGTTAGTTAGTCGCAGTTAGTTAGAGTTAGTCACAGTTTGTCGCAGTTAATCACATGCAGTCTCAGTTAGTTAGAGTTAGTCACAGAGAGTCAGAGTTAGTCGTAGTTAGTTAGCGTTAGTCGCAGTTAGTCACATTTTGTCCCGTTTGTTGTTGCAGTTAGTCACAGTTAGTCACAGTTAATCACAGTTAGTCACAGTTTATTACAGTTAGTCGCAGTTAGTCACATGTAGTCGCAGTTAATTAGCGTTAGTCATAGTTAGTCACATTTTGTCCCAGTTAGTCGCAGTTAGTTAGAGTTGGTCAAAGTTAGTCGCAGTTAATTACAATTAGTCACAGTTAGTCACAGTCAATTACAGTTAATTGCAGTTAGTTAACTTAGTCAGAGTTAGTTGCAGTTAGTCACAGGTAGTCATAGTTAGTTAGCGTTATTCGCAGTTAGTCACGGTTAATTGCAGATAGTCACAGTTAATTACATTTACTCGCAGTTAATTAGTTAGTCACAGCTATTCACACAGTCGGTTAGTCACTGTTAGTCACAGTTGATCACAGTTGGTCAGAATTAGTCACAGTTAGTCACAGTTATTAAGTTATTCGCTGTTAGTTACTGTTAGTCATAGTTAATCGCAGTTGGTTGCAGTTAGTCAAAGTTAATAAGAGTTGGTCTCAGATAATTACAGTTAGTTGCACTTTATTACAATTAGTCGCAGTTATTCACAGTCGGTTAGTCATTGTTAGTCACAGTTGATCACAGTTGCAATTAGTTACAGTTAGTCACAGTTAGTTATAGTTAGTCGCTATTTGTCACTGTTAGTCACAATTGGTCACAGTTGGTCGAAATTAGTCACACTTGGTCGCAGGTGGTCGCAGTTAGTCAAACTTAATCAGAGTTAGTCTCAGTTAATTACAGTTAGTCGCAGTTTATTACAGTTAGTCGCAGTTGGTTGCAGTTGGTCACAATTAATTACAGTTATTCACAGTTAGTCACATTTTGTACCAGTTAGTCGCAATTAGTTAGAGCTAGTCACAGTTAGTCACAGTCAATTACGGTTAATTTCAATTAGTCGCAGTTAATTACAGTTAACTGCAGTTACTCACTGTTAATCTCAGTAAATCGCAATTATTCACAGTTAGTTAGTTAGTCGCAGTTATTTGCAGTTGGTCGCAGTTAGTCATAGTTAATTACAATTAGTCGCAGTTAGCCGCAGTTATTCACAGTTAGTCGCAGTTAGACACAGTTAATCGCTGTTGGTCGCAGTTAGTCACAGTTAGTTAGAGTTAGTAGCAGTTAGTTAGTTAGTCGCAGTTAGGTAGAGTTAGTCACAGTTCGTCGCAGTTAGTCACATGTACTCATAGTTAGTTAGAGTTAGTCACATCTAGTCGCAGTTAGTTACAGTTAGTCGTAGTTATTCACATGTAGTCACAGTTATTTGCAGTTAATTACAATTAGTCACAGTTATTCACAGTTAGTTGCAGTTAGTCGCAGTTAGTTACAGTTAATCGCAGTTGATCGCTGTTGGTTGCAGTTAGTCAGAGTTAGACTAAGTTAATTACAGTTAGTCGCAGTTTATTACAGTTAGTCACAGTTAGTTGCATTTGGCCACAGTTAATTAGTTAGTCGCACTTAGTCGTAGTTAGTTAGTTCATCACAGTTAGTCACAGTTAGTTAGAGTTATTTAGAGTTAGTCTGTGTTAGGCTCAATTAGTCACATGTCATTGCTGTTAGTTAGCGTTAGTCACAGTTGATCACAGTTGGTCGCAATTAGTCGCAGTTAGTCGCAGTTAGTCACATTTTGTCCCAGTTAGTCGCAGTTACTCAGTCAATTACAGTTAATCGCAGTTAGTTACACTTAGTCAGAGTTAGTTGCAGTTAGTCACAGTTAATCGCAGTTAATTGCATTTCATCACAGTTAATTGCAGTTAGTCACAGTGAATTTCAGTTAATCGCAGTTAGTCACAGTTAGTTAGAGTTAGTCGCAGTTAGTTAAAGTTAGTCATATGTAGTCACAGTTAGTTAGAGTTAGTTGCAGTTATTTGCAGTTAATCGCTTTTGGTCGCAGTTGGTTACAGTTATTCAAAGTTAGTCAGAGTTAGTCTCAGTTAATTACAGTTAGTCTCAGTTTATTGCAGTTAGTTTCAGTTAGTTAGTCGCAGTTAGTTAGTTCATCACAGTTAGTCACAGTTAGTTAGAGTTAATCAGAGTGATTTAGAGTTAGTCAGTTTTAGTCGCAGTTAGTCGCATGTATTCGCAGTTAGTTAGCATTAGTCACAGTCACAGTTATTCGCTGTTAGTCACAATTAATCACAGTTAGTCGCAGTTGGTCAAAGTTAATCAGAGTTAGTCTGAGTTAATTACAATTAGTCACAGTTTATTACATTTAATCATCAGTTGCAGTGGTCACAATTAATTAGTTAGTCAGTTAGTCGCAGTTATTCGCAGTTAGTTATTCAGTCACAGTTAGTCATAGTTAGTTAGAGTTAGTAGCAGGGAGTTACAGTTAGTCAGAGTTAGTCGCAGTTGGTCTCAGTTACACAGTTAGTTGCAGTTAGTCACATGTAGTCGCAGTTAGTTCATGTTAGTCACAGTTGGTCGCAGTTAATCACAGTTCATCGCAGTTAATCACAGATAGTCTCAGTTAGTCACATGTAGTCGCAGTTAGTTAGCTTTTGTCGCAGTTAGTCGCAGTTATCACAGTTAGTCGCAGTTAATTACAGTTAGTTGCAGTTGGTCGCCATTAATTACAGCTACTCTAAGTTAGTCGCAGTTCATTAGTTAGTCACAGTTGTTCACAGTTATTCGGTTAGTTAATGTAAATCACTGTTAGTCACAGTTGATCACAGCTGGTTGCAATTATTCAGTTAGTCACAGTTATTCACAGTTAGTCACAATTAATTATATTTAGTCACAGTTAGTCATGGTTAGTCGCAGCTAGTTGCAGTTAATTGCAGTCAGTCGCAGTGAATTGCAGTTAGTCACAGTTAGTCACAATTAATTATATTTAGTCACAGTTAGTTAGAGTTAGTCACAGTTAGTTGCAGTTAATTATAGTTAGTTGCAGTGAATTACAGTTCTTCAGTTAGACGCAGTTAATTATAGTTAATTGCAGTAAATTGCAATTAGTCGCAGTTAGTCACAGTTAATTACAGTGAATCACAGTTAAATACAGTTAGTCTCAGTTAGTCACGGTTAGTTAGAGTTAGTCAGAGTTAATTGCAGTCAATCGCAGTTAGTCACAGTTAGTCATAGTTATTCAGTTAATTTCAGTTAGACCCAGTTAGTCACATTTGGTCAGTTAGTCATAATTATTCACAGTTAGTCAAAGTTATTTACAGTTAGTCACATTTAATTATGTTTAGTCGCTGTTAGTCGCAAGTTGCAATTAGTCAGAGTTAGTCCCAGTTAGTCGCGGTTAGTCGCAGTTACTCACACTTCATCACAGTTAGTTGCAGTTAGTTATAGTTAGTCACAATTAGTCGGTTAGTTAGAGCTGGTCACATTTAGTCGCAGTTAGTTAGAGTTAGTTACAGTTAGTTAGAGTTAGTCACAGTTATTCGCAGTTAATTATAGTTAGTCAGTGAATTACAGTTCGTCAGTTAATTACAATTAATTACAGTTAATTGCAGTTAGTCGCAGTTAGTCACGGTTAATTACAGTTAGTCACAGTTAATTACAACTAGTCACAGTTAGTCACAATTAATTACAGTTAGTCACAGATAGTCACAGTCGCAGTTAGTTTGAGTTAGTGACAGTTGGTCGCAGTTAGTTAGAGATAGTCGCAGTTAGTCACAGTTAATTACAGTTAGGTGCAGTGAATTACAGTTTGTCAGTTAGTCACAGCCAATTACAGTTAATTAGATTTAGTCACGGTTACTCACAATTAATTACAGTTAGTCACAGTCACAGTTAGGTTAGGGTTAGGGTTAGTCACATTTAGTCACAATTAAGTTCAGTTAGTCGCATTTAGTTGCAGTTAATTACACTTAGTCACAGATAATCGCAATTAATTACACTTAATAGAGTTAGTCATTGTTAATTGCAGTTATTCACAGTTAATTGCAGTTTGTCGCAGTTAGTCACAATTAATTAACGTTGGTCACTTTTAGTCACAGTTAGTTAGAGTTAGTCACAGTTACTCACAGTTCGTCGCAATTAGTTAGTTAGTTAGAGTTAGTCACAGTTAGTTAGAGTTAGTCGCAGTTAATTTCAGTTAGTCACAGTAAGTTTGAGTTAATCGCAATTAGCCGCAGTTAGTCCCAGTTAGTCGCAGTTAGTCAGTGTTAGTCACAGATAGTCAGTTAGTCACAGTTCGACATAATTAGTTGCAGTTAGTCGCTTTTAGAGTTAGTCGCAGATAGTTAGATAGTCATATTTAGTCGCAGTTAGTCACAGTTAATTGCAGTTAGCCACAGTTAATTACAGTTAGTCACGGTTAGTCACAATTAATTACAGATTGTCACAGTCACAGTTAGTTGCAGTGTCGCATTTAGTCACAGTTAGTCTCAGTTAATTAGAGTTAGTCAGAGTTAATTGCAGTTAATCACAGTTAGTCACAGTTAATTACAGCTAGTCACATTTAGTTACGGTTAGTCACTGTTAATTACAGTTAGTCACAGTTAATTACAGTTATCGCAGTTAGCCGCAATTAGCCGCAGTTCGATACACTTAGTCACAGTTAGTCGCAGTTAATT
This sequence comes from Pristiophorus japonicus, assembly GCF_044704955.1. Classification (NCBI taxonomy): domain Eukaryota; kingdom Metazoa; phylum Chordata; class Chondrichthyes; family Pristiophoridae; genus Pristiophorus; species Pristiophorus japonicus. The sequence continues at coordinate 106,645,021 of NC_091988.1, read as the reverse complement.
GCAGTTAGTCGCAGTTATTTACAGTTAGTCGCAGATAGTCACAGTTAATTATAGTTAGTCACATTTAATTATGATCAGTTGCTGTTTGTCGCAGTTAGTCACAGTTAATTAGAGTTAGATCACAGTTAGTTCGAGTTAGTCACATTTAGTTACAGTTAGTCACAATTAGTCACAGTTAGAGTTAGTCACAGTTAGTCACAGTTAGTTACAGTTAGTCACAATTAGTTGCAGTTAGTTGTAGTTAGAGTTAGTCACAGGTAGTCGCAGTTAGTTAGTTAGTCGCAGCTAGTCACAGTTAGTTAGTTATTCACAATTAGTTGCAGTTAGTTATAGTTAGTCATGGTTAGTCGTAGGTAGTTAGAGTTAGTCAAAGTTAGTCACATTTTGTCGCAGTTAGTCGCAGTTAGAGTTAGTCACAGTTAATCGCAGTTAGTTAGAAATAGTCGCAATCAGTTAGATTTAATCACAGTTAGTTAGAGTTAGTCACAGTTAGTTGCAGTTAACGACATTTAGTCGCAGTTAGTCACAATTAGTTAGAGTAATTCATAGTCACAGTCACAATTAGTTATTCACAGTTAGTCGCAGATAGTCAGTTAGTCGCAGTTAGTCGCAATTAATTAGTTAGTCGCAGTTAGTTAGAGATACTCAGTTACTCAGAGTTAGTCACAGTTAGTCACAGATTGTCACAGTTAGTGACAGTTAATCACAATCACAGTTAGTTAGAATTAGTCACAGTTAGTTAGAGTTAATCACAGTTAGTTAGAGTTAGTCAAAGTTAGTCACAGTTAGTCGCAGTTAATGACATTTAGTCGCAGTTAGTCACAATTAGTTTGAGTTATTCACAGTTAGTTACAGATAGTCACAATTACAGTTACTCCAAGTTATTCACAGTTAATTGCAGTTAGTCGCAGTTAGACGCAGTTGTTGCAGTTAGTCACAGCTAAATACAGTTTGTCGCAATTAGGCACATTTTGTCGCAGTTAGTCGCAGATAGAGTTAGTCACAGTTAGTCAGTTAGTCACAGTTAGTTAGAGTTAGTCACAGTCACAATTAGTTAGCGTTATTCACAGTTAGTCGTAGATAGTCACAATTAGTTAGAGTTAGTCACAGTTGGACGTGGTTAGTCGCAGTTAGTTATAGTTAGTCAGAGTTAGTCGCAATTAATTACAGTTAGTCGCAGTGAATTAAGTTTGTCAGTTAGTCGCAGTTAATTACAGTTAATTGCAGTTAGTTAGAATTAATCAGAGTTAATCACAGTTATTCACAGATTGTCGCAGTTAGTCACAATTAGTCACAGTTAATTAGAATTAGTCGCAATCAGTTAGAGTTAATCACAATTAGATAGAGTTAATCACAGTCAGTCGCAGTTAGTCACAATTAGTTAGAGTTATTCGCAGATAGTCACAATTAGTTAGAGTTAGTCACAGTTTCACTCAGTTAGTCACAATTAATTACAGTTAGTTGCAGTTACACAGAGTTAGTCACAGTCGCAGTTAGTCACAATTAGTCGCAGTTAGTTAGCGTTGGTCACAGTTAATAGGAGTTAGTCACAGTTTGTCGCAATTATTTAACATTAGTCTGCTAGTCACATTTAGTCGCACTCAGTCGCCATTAGTTCGAGTTAGTCACATTTTGTCGCAGTTAGTTAGTCACAGTTAATCGCAGTCAGTTAGAATTAGTCACAGTCAGTTAGAGTTAGTCACAGTTAGTTAGAGTTAGTTAGAGTTAGTCGCAGTTAGTCACATTAATGATATTTCATCGCAGTAAGTCATAATTAGTTAGAGCTATTCACAGTTAGTCGCAGTTAGTCACAATTAGTTGGAGTTAGTCACAGTTTGACGCAGTTAGTCGCAGTTAGTCACAATTAATTAACATTAGTCATGTTTAGTCACATTTAGTCACACATAGTCGCAGTTAGTTAGAGTTAGCCACAGTTAGTCACAATTAATTACAGTTAGTCACAGTTAGTTAGAGTTAGTCAGAGTTAATTGCAGTTAATGGCAGTTAGCCACAGTTAATTACAGTTAGTCGCAGTCAGTCGCATTTGGTCAGGTAGTCGCAGTTAATTACAGTTAGTCACATTTAGTTAGTTAGTTCGAGTTAGTTGCAGTTAGTCACATGTAGTCAGAGTTAGTTAAAGTTAGTCGTAGTTAGTCACAGTTAATTACACTTAGTCACAGTTTGTCGCAGTTAATTTCAGTTAGTCGCAGTTATTTACAGTTAGTTAGAGTTAGTCACAGTTAGTTAGAGTTAGTCAGAGTTAGTTACAGTTAGTCGCAGTTGGTCACATGTAGTTAGTTAGAGTTAGTCGCAGTTTGTCGCAGTTAATTACAGTTCGGCGCAATTAGTAACAGTTACTCGCAGTTAGTGACAATTAATTACAGTTAGTCACAATTAGTTATATTTAGTCGCGGTTAGTTAGAGTTAGTCGCAGTTAGTCACGGTTAATTACACTTCGTCTCAGTTACAATTAATTGCAGTTAGTCGCAGTTAAGTCACAGTTAATTATTGTCAGTCACTGTTAGTCACAGTAAGTCACAGTAAGTCAGAGTTAGTCACACATTAGTTAGAGTTAGTCGCAATTTGTTACAGTTAGTTGCAGTTAGTTACAGTTAGTCACAATTAGTTGCAGTTAGTTAGAGTTAGTCATGGTTAGTTGCAGTTAGTCGCAGTTAATTGCAGTTAGTCGCAGTTAATTAACATGAGTCACATTTAGTCGCACTTAGTCGCAGTTAGTTAGAGTTAGTCAAAATTAGTCACAGTTAGTTACAATTAACTCCAGTTAGTTGCAGTGAATTACAGTTCGTCAGTTAGTCGCAGTTAATTACAGTTACTTGCAGTTAGTCGCAGTTAATTACAGTTAGTCGCAGTTAGTCACAGTGAGTCACGGTTAATCACAATTAATTACAGTTAGTGACAGTCACAGTTAGTTGCATTTAAACGCAGTTAATCACAGTTCGTCATAGTTAGCTATGTTTAGTCAGAGTTAATTGCACTTAATGGCAGTTAGTCACAGTTAGCTAAAGTGAGTCACGGTTAGTCACAATTAATTACAGTTAGTCACAGTCACAGTTAGTCGCAACTAAACGCAGTTAATCACAGTTCGTCATAGTTAGCTGGGGTTAGTCAGAGTTAATTGCAGTTAATATCAGTTAGTCACAGTTAATTACAGTGAGTCACGGTTAGTCACAATTAATTAGTTAGTCACAGCCACAGTTAGTCGCAGTTAAACGCAGTTAATCGCAGTTCGTCATAGTTAGTTAGAGTTAGTCAGAGTTAATGGCAGTTAGTCACAGTTAATTACAGTTAGTCGCAGTCAGTCACATTTGGTCAGTTAGTCGCAGTTAATTAGTTATTCAAAGTTATTCACAGTTAATTACAGCTAGTTACATTTAATTACAGTTAGTCGCATTTAGTTGCTGTTAATTTCAGTTAGTCGCGGTTAGTTACACTTTGTCAGTTATTCACAGTTAATTGCAGTTAATTGCTGTTAATCACAGTTAGTCACAATTAATTAGAGTTAGAGTTAGTTAGAGTTAGTTAGAGTTAGTTAGAGTTAGTTAGAGTTAGTTAGAGTTAGTCGCAGTTAGTTGAGTTAGTCGGAGTTAGTTGCAGTTAGTCACAATTAGTTGCAGTTTGTTGCAGCTACAGTTAGCCACAGTTAGTTGCAGGTAGTTGCAGTTAGTTAGAGTTATTCGCAGTTATTCGCAGTTATTCACAGTTATTCGCAGTTAGTCACAGTTAGTCTCAGTTAGTCACAGTTAGTTGCAGCTAGTTAGAGTTGGTTGTGGTTAGTCGCAGTTAGTTAGAGTTAGTCACAGTTAGAGTTAGTCGCAGTCAGTCAGATTTGGCCAGTTAGTCGCAGTTAATTAGAGTTATTCAAAGTTAGTCACAGTTAGTCACAGTTAATTACAGCTAGTCACATTTAAATACGGTTAATCGCACTTAGTCGCTATTAATTAGTTAGTCGCAGTTAATTACAGTTATCACAGTTAGTCACAGTTAGTTAGTTAGTCTCAGTTACACATAGTTAATTACACTTAGTTACAGTTAGTCGCAGTTAGTCGCAGTTAATTACAATTAGTTGCTGTTAGTCACATGTAGTCACAGTTAGTGACAATTAGTAACAGTTAGTCACAATTAGTTATATTTAGTTGCAGTTAGAGTTAGTCACCGTTAACTACAGTTAGTCGCATTTATTTACAGTTAGTCATAGTCGCATTTGGTCAGTTCGTCACAGTTAATTACAGTTATTCAAAGTTAGTCACAATTAATTATGGCTAGTCACATTTAATTACAGTTAGTCGCACTTAGTTGCTGTTAATTACAGTTGTCGCAGTTAGTCACAGTTATTTGCAGTTAGCTGCAGTTAGTCGCTATTAGTTGTAGTTAGTTACAGTTAGTCACAATTAGTTGTGGTTAGTTAGACTTAGTCGCAGTTAGTCACAGTTAGTCAGAGTTATTTACAGTTAGTCGCAGTTAGTCACAGTTAGTTATTCACAGTCGTAAATAGTCACATTTAGTTAGTTAGTCCCAGTTAGAAGCAGTTAGTCACAGCTAATTACAGTTAGTCACAGTTAATTATGGCTAGTCACATTTAATTACAGTTAGTCGCACTTAGTTGCTGTTAATTACAGTTGTCGCTGTTAGTCACAGTTATTTGCAATTAGCTGCAGTTAGATACAGTTAGTCGCTATTAGTTGCAGTTAGTTACAGTTAGTCACAATTAGTTGTGGTTAGTTAGACTTAGTCGCAGTTAGTTAGAGTTAGTCAGAGTTATTTACAGTTAGTCGCAGTTAGTCACAATTAATTAGTTATTCACAGTCGTAAATAGTCACATTTAGTTAGTTAGTTCCAGTTAGAAGCAGTTAGTCACAGCTAATTACAGTTAGTCGCAGTTAGTCACAATTAATTAGTTAGTCACTGTTAGATGCAGTTAGTCACAATTAGTCACAATTAGTCGCAGTTAGTTCGAGTTAGTCACAGTTAGAGTTAATCGCAGTTAGTCACATTTTGTCGCAGTTAGTCGCAGTTAGAGTTGGTCACAGTTAATCGCAGTTAGTTAGAATTAGTCGCAGTCAGTTAGAGTTAGTCACAGTTAGTCGTATTGATGATATTTAGTCGCAGTTAGTCATAATTAGTTAGAGTTATTCACAGTTAGTCGCAGATAGTCGCAATTAGTTAGAGTTAGTCACAGTTTGACGCAGTTAGTCGCAGTTAGTCACAATTAATTACAGTTAGTCGCAGTTGGTTAGAGTTACTCGGAGTTAGTCACAGATAGTCGCAGTTAGTCACAATTCGTCGCAGTTACTTAGAGTTAGTCGCAGTTAGTTAGAGTTAATCACAGTTAGTCGCAGTTAATCACAGTCACAGTTAGTCGCAGTTAGTTAGAGTTGGTCACAGTTAGTAGCAGTTAGTCACAATTAATTACAGTTAGTTGCAGTGAATTACAGTTCGTCAGTTCATTGCAGTTAGTTACATTTAATTGCAGTTAGTCACAGTTAATTACAGTTAGTCGCAGTTAATTACTGTTAGTCGCAGTCAGTTGCATTTGGTCAGTTAGTCGTAGTTAATTACAGTTATTTAAAGTTAGCCACAGTTAATTACGGCGAGTCACATTTAATTATGGTTAATCGCACTTAGTCGTTGTTAATTACAGTTAGTCGCAGTTAATTACAGTTATCGCAGTTAGTCACAGTTATTCGCAGTTAGCCACAATTAGATACAGTTAGTCACTATTAGTTGTAGTTAGTTAGAGTTAGTCGCAGTTAATTTCAGTTATCCCAGTTAGTCGCAGTTAGTTAGTTAGTCTCAGTTACTCGTAGTTAATTACATTTAGTTGCAGTTAGTCATATTTAGCCGTAGTTAGTTAGAGTTAATCGCAGTTAGTCACGGTTAATTACACTTAGTCACAGTTAGTCGCAGTTAATTGCAGTTATTCGCAGTTATTTACAGTTAGTTGCAATTAGTCACAGTTAGTTAGCGTTAGTCACAGTCAGAGTTAGTCAGAGTTAGTCGCAGGTTGTCGCAGTCAATTACAGTTGGTCGCAATTAGTAACAGTCCCAGTTAGTGACAATTAATTAGTTAGTCACAATTAGTCATATTTAGTCGCAGTTAGTTAGAGTTAGTCACAGTTCATCACGGTTAATTACACTTAGTCACAGTTAATTGCAGTTAGTCGCAGTTATTTACAGTTAGTCGTAGCAAGTCACAGTTAGTTAGAGTTAGGCACAGTTAATTTCATTAAGTCCCAGTTAGTTGCAGTTAGTCACAGTTAATTTCAGTTATCCCAGTTAGTCGCAGTTACTCGTGGTTAATTACACTTAGTTGCAGTTAGTCACAGTTAGTTAGAGTTGTACAGAGTTAGTGACTGTTAGTCGCAGTTAGTTGCAGTTAGTCACGGTTAGTTAGAGTTAGTCGCAGATTGTCAGTTAATTACAGTTGGTCGCAATTAGTCACAGTTAGTTGCAGTTCGTGACAATTAAATACAGTTAGTCACAATTAGTCATATTTAGTTGCAGTTAGTTCAAGTTAGTCGCAGTTAGTCGCAATTAGTCAGTTAGTCACAATTAATTATAGATAGTCACAGTTAGTCGCAGCTAGTCGCAGATAATTATAGTTAGCCACAGTTAGTCGCTTTCAGTCACAGTTAGTCACTGTTAGTCGCAGTTAGTCACAATTAATTACAGTTAGTCACAGTGAATTACAGTTCGTCAGTTAGTCACAGTCACAGTTAGTCACAGTTAATCTTGGTTACTTAGAGTTAGTCACAGTAAGTTACACTTAGTCGCAGATAATTACACTTAGTCACAGTTAATTACAGTTAATCGCAGTTAATTACAGTTAGTCAGAATTACTTAGTTAGTCACAGTTAGTCGCAGTTAGTTAGAGTTAGTCGCAGTTAGTCACGGTTAATTACACTTAATCCGAGTTAGTCGCAGTTAATTGCAGTTAATTGCAGTTAGTCGTAGTTAATTACAGTTAATTACAGTTAATTGCAGTTAATTGCAGTTAATCGCAGTTAATCGCAGTTAGTCACAGTCCTGGGAGGAAAAGAAAACGATGTGTGACGTCACAGCAAGAGGTTCGGGGACGTCAGAACGACCGATGGCAAACATTTAAAGATCACATGAATGAACTTCAACGACCTATAAAGGCCAGCTGGTGCAGCTGCAGCAGGGAAAGAAGGCAAAAAAGAAGTAGAAAAAAATCGAAAGGTGACGTCACAGCCAAGGGGGTAAGTGATTGGCTGGTGATTGGTGAGTAGTTTTTCTTTTTCTTTTCTTTATCAGTAAGTAACCTTTAGCAATATTGTTGCCAAATTAAGTTAATCTAGGGGTTAAGTCATGGTAGGAGAGCTCAGACACATGCTAAGCTCCTCCTGTACTATGTGGGAAGTCAAGGAAGCTTCCAGTGTCCCTGACGACTACATATGCAGGAAGTGTATCCGGCTGCAGCTCCTGACAGACCGCATTGCGGCACTGGAGCTGCAGTCATCCCCCTGCAAAACAGATACACCGCTTTGGGTACTGTTGAGGGGGATGACTCATCAGGGGAGGGCAGGAGCAGCCAAGTCCATGGCACCTTGGATGGCTCTGCTACACAGGAGGGCAGGAAAAAGAGTGGGAGAGCTATAGTGATAGGGGATTCTATTGTAAGGGGAATAGATAGATGTTTCTGCGGCCGCAACCGAGACTCCAGGATGGTATGTTGCCTCCCTGGTGTAAGGGTCAAGGATGTCCCGGAGCGGGTGCAGGACATTTTGAAGGGGGAGGGTAAACAACCAGTTTTCGTGGTGCATATAGGTACCAACGATATAGGTAAAAAACGGGATGAGGTCCTACAAGACGAATTTAAGGAGCTAGCAGCTAAATTAAAAAGTAGGACCTCAAAAGTAGTAATCTCAGGTTTGCTACCAGTGCCATGTGCTAGTCAGAGTAGGAATTGCAGGATAGCTCAGATGAATACGTGGCTTGAGGAGTGGTGCAAAAGGGAGGGATTCAAATTCCTGGGACATTGGAACCGGTTCTGGGGGAGGTGGGACCAGTACAAACCGGACGGTCCGCACCTGGGCAGGACCGGAACCAATGTCCTAGGGGGAGTGTTTGCTAGTGCTGTTGGGGAGGGATTAAACTAATGTGGCAGGGGGATGGGAACCTATGCAGGGAGAAAGAAGGAAGTAGAATGGGGGCAGAAGCAAAAGATAGAAAGAAGAAAGGAAAAGTGGAGGGCAGAGAAACCCAAGGCAAAAAGCAAAAAGGGCCACATTACAGCAAAATCCTAAAGGGGCAAAGGGTGTTAAAAAGACAAGCCTGAAGGCTCTGTGCCTCAATGCGTGGACTATTTGGAATAAGGTGGACGAATTAACTGCGCAGATAGCAGTTAACGGATATGATGTAATTGGCATCACGGAGACATGGCTCCATGGTGACCAGGGCTGGGAACTCAACATCCAGGGGTATTCAACATTTAGGAAGGATAGACAGAAAGGAAAAGGAGGTGAGGTGGCGTTGCAGGTGAAAGAGGAAATTAATGCAATAGTAAGGAGGGACATTAGCTTGAATGATGTGGAATCGGTATGGGTGGAGCTACGGAATACCAAAGGGCAAAAAACGCTAGTGGGAGTTGTGTACCGACTAACAGTAATAATGAGGATGGGGACAGCATCAAACAAGAAATAAGGGATGTGTGCAATAAAGGTACAGCAGTTATCATGGGCAACTTTAATCTACATATTGATTGGGCTTACCAAACTGGTAGCAATGCGGTGGAGGAGGATTTCCTGGAGTGTATTAGGGATGGTTTTCTAGACCAATGTGTCGAGGAACCAACTAGAGGGTTGGCCATCCTAGACTGGGTGATGTGTAATGAGAAAGGACAAATGAACAATCTTATTTTGCGAGGCCCCTTGGGGAAGAGTGACCATAATATGGTTGAATTCTTTATTAAGATGGAGAGTGACACAGTTAATTTAGAGACTAGGGTCCTGAACTTAAGGAAAAGTAACTTCGATGGTATGAGACGTGAATTGGCTAGAATAGACTGGCAAATGATACTTAAAGGGTTGACGGTGGATAGGCAATGGCAAACATTTAAAGATCACATGGATGAACTTCAACAATTGTACATCCCTGTTTGGAGTAAAATTAAAACGGGGAAGGTGGCTCAACCGTGGCTAACAAGGGAAATTAAGGATACTGTTAAATCCAAGGAAGAGGCATATAAATTGGCCAGAAAAAGCAGAAAACCTGAGGACTGGGAGAATTTTGTAATACAGCAGAGGAGGACAAAGGGTTTAATTAGGAGGGGGGAAATAGAGTATGAGAGGAAGCTTGCTGGGAACATAAAAACTGACTGCAAAAGCTTCTATAGATATGTGAAGAGAAAAGGATTAGTGAAAACAAATGCAGTCAGATTCAGGTGAATTTATAATGGGGAACAAAGAAATGGCGGACCAGTTAAACAAATACTTTGGTTCTGTTTTCATGAAGGAAGACACAAATAACCTTCCGGAAAAACTAGGGGACCAAGGGTCTAGTGAGAAGGAGGAACTGAAGGATATCCTTATAAAGCGGGAAATTGTGTTGAGGAAATTGATGGGATTGAAGGCCGATAAATCCCTGGGGCCTGATAGTCTGCATCCCAGAATACTTAAGGAAGTGGCCCTAGAAATAGTGGATGCATTGGTGATCATTTTCCAACAGTCTATCGACTCTGGATCAGTTCCTATGGACTGGAGGGTAGCTAATGTAACACCACTGTTTAAAAAAGGAGGGAGAGAGAAAACGGGTAATTATAGACCGGTTAGCCTGACATCAGTAGTGGGGAAAATGTTGGAATCAATTATTAAGGATGAAATAGCAGCGCATTTGGAAAGCAGTGACAGGATCAGTCCAAGTCAGCATGGATTTATGAAAGGGAAATCATGCTTGACAAATCTTCTGGAATCTTTTGAGGATGTAACTAGTAGAGTGGACAATGGAGAACCAGTGGATGTGGTGTATTTGGACTTTCAAAAGGCTTTTGATAAGGTCCCACATAAGAGATTGGTGTACAAAATCCAACCACTTGGGGGTAATGTACTGACGTGGATAGAGAACTGTTTGGCAGACAGGAAGCAGAGAGTCGGGATAAACGGGCCCTTTTCAGAATGGCAGGCAGTGACTAGTGGAGTGCCGCAGGGCTCAATGCTGGGACCCCAGCTTTTTACAATATACATTAATGATTTTGATGAAGGAATTGAGTGTAATATCTCCAAGTTTGCAGATGACACTAAACTGGGTGGCGGTGTGAGCTGTAAGGAGGATGCTAAAAGGCTGCAGGGTGACTTGGACAGGTTAGGTGAGTGAGCAAATGCATGGCAGATGCAGTATAATGTGGATAAATGTGAGGTTATCCACTTTGGGGGCAAAAGCACGAAGGCAGAATATTATCTGAATGGCGGCAGATTAGGAAAGGGGGAGGTGCAACGAGACCTGGGTGTCATGGTTCATTAGTCATTGAAAGTTGGCATGCAGGTACAGCTGACGGTGAAGAAGGCAAATGGTATGTTGGCCTTCATAGCTAGGGGATTTGAGTATAGGAGCAGGGAGGTCTTACTGCAGTTGTACAGGGCTTGGTGAGGCCTCACCTGGAATAGTGTGTTCAGTTTTGGTATCCAAATCTGAGGAAGGACGTTCTTGCTATTGAGTTTCAACAGACAGATTCCCGGGATGACGGGACTGACATATGAGGAGAGACTGGATCAACTGGGCCTTTATACACTGGAGTTTAGAAGGATGAGAGGGGATCTCATAAAAAATTATAAGATTCTGACGGGACTGGACAGGTTCGATGCAGGGAGAATGTTCCGAATGTTGGGGAAGTCCAGAACCAGGGGACACTGTCTAAGGATAAGGGGTAAGCCATTTAGGGCTGAGATGAGGAGAAACTTCTTCACTCAGAGAGTTGTTAACCTGTGGAATTCCCTACCGCAGAGAGTTGTTGATGGCAGTTTATTGGATATATTCAAGAGGGAGTTCGATATGGCCCTTACGGCTAAAGGGATCAACAGGTATGGAGAGAAAGCAGGAAAGGGGTACTGAAGGAATAATCAGCCATGATCTTATTGAATGGTGGTGCAGGCTCGAAGGGTCGAATGGCCTACTCCTGCACCTATTTTCTATGTTTCTATGTTTCAGTCACAGTTTGTCGCATTTAGTTGTAGTTAGTCACAGTTAGAGTTAGTCAGAGTTAATTGCAGTTAATCGCAGTTAGTCACAGTTAATTACACTTAGCCGCAGTTAGTCACTATTAGTCGCAGTTAGTCAGGGTTAGTCGCAGTTAGTTAGAGTTAGTTAGTTAGTCAGAGTTAGTCACAGATAGTCACAGTTAGACACAATTAGTTGCAGTTAGTCGCAGTTCGTTAGAGTTAGTCGCAGTTAGTCGCAGTTAATTACAGTTAGTCACAGTAAGTCGCAGTTACTTAGAATTAGTCAGAGTTAATTGCAGTTAATCGCAGTTAGCCACAGTTAATTGTAGCCAGTCACATTTCATTACTGTTTGTCGCTGTTGGTCGCAGTTAGTCACTATTAGTCGCAGTTAGTTAGAGGTAGGCACAGTTAGTCGCAGTTAGTCACAATTAATTACAGTTAGTCGCAGTTAGTTAGAGTTAGTCACAGTTAGCTAGACTTAGTTAGATTTAGTCACAGTTAATTACTGATCGTCAAAAGTTGTCGCAGTTCGATTTGGTCACAATTAGTCGCAGTTAATTACAGTTAGTCGCAGTTAATTACACTGTAGTCAGAATTAGTTAGCGCAAGTGACAGTCGCAGTTTTCCGCAGCAAGTCTCAGTTAGTTAGAGTTAGTCGCAGTTAGTCACAGATATTTACAGTTAGTCACAATTGGTCGCAGTTAGTTAGAGTTAGTCATAGTTTATCGCAGTTAGTCATATTGTGTCACAGTTAGAGTTAGTCACAGTTAGTCGCAGTTAGTCACGGTTAATTACACTTAGTCACAGATAGTGATAGAGTATTCAAACAGGCTCATTTAGACAGACTGTGAAAATTCACAGACCCCCAAGTCAAGGCTGCTACGTGCTGCTCAGCATGTTGCATTAACTCATCAATCAACTTGACATTTTCGGACCTTGGGTAGCGAGCCAATAAAACGTTAAAAGACTTTCAATTGAGCCAAAGGCGGCGAGTTCTTTTCTGTAAATTGATCCAGGTATAAAGTACTGCCATTTTGACCATGTGTCTCAGTAAGAACAAAGACCTGGCTTGAAGCCAAGAAGTTTGTTGCTCTCTGCCAAGATTAAAAAGTTAAAACTACAATCGGCGTTCGTATTTCATTGGAAATTAAGAGATCTAACAGATAGTCACAATTAGTTAGTTAGTCACAGTTAGATGCAGTTAGTCGCAGATAGTCATAGTTAGTTATAGTTACTCAGTGTTAGTCACAATTAGTCACACATAGTCGCAGTTAGTCACAATTAGTCGCAGTTAGTTAGTTAGAGTTAGTAGCAGTTGGTCACAGTCAGTCACAGTCACAGTTAATTGCAGTTAGTCACAGTTAATCATAGTGAGTCAAAATTAGTTAGAGTTAGTCAGAGTTAATTGCAGTTAATCGCAGTTAGTCACAGTTAGTTAATTACAGTTAGTCGCAGTCAGTTGCATTTGGTCAGTTAGTCACAGTTAATTACAGTTAGTCAAAGTTAGTCACAGTTAACTACAGCTAGTCACATTTAATTACGGTTAGTCAGTTAGTCACAGTTAGCTTCAGTTAGCCACAGTTAGATACAGTTAGTCACAATTAGTTGTAGTTAGTTGCAGTTAGTTTCTGTTACTCACAGTTTGTCACACTTGGTCACTGTTGGTCGTAGTTAGTCATATTTGTCCCAATTAGGTGCAGTTAGTTAGAGTTAGTCACACTTAGTCACAGCTAATTACAGTTAGTCACAGTTAATTACACTTAGTTGCAGTTAGTCGCAGTTAGTTAGTTAGTCGCAGTTAGAGTTACTCAAAGTTACTCAGAGTTAGTTACAGTTAGTCATGGTCACAATTAGTCACAGTTGGTTAGATTTAGTCACAGTTAGTTGCAGTTAGTTACAGTTAGTCACAATTAGTTGCAGGTAGTCACAGTTAGTCTCAGGTAGTCGCAGTTAGTTAGAGTTAATCACAGTTAGCCACAGTTAGTTAGAGTTAGTCGCTGTTAGTTACAGATAGTCATAATTAGTCACAGTTAATTAGAGTTAGTCGCAGTTAGTCACATTTTGTCGCGGTTAAGGTCAGGGTTAGAGTTAGAGTTAGTCACAGTTAGTCGCAATCAGTTAGAGTTAGTCACATTTAGTTAGAGTTAGTTAGAGTTAGTCACATTTAGTCGCAGTTAGTCACAATTAGTTATTCACAGTTAGTCACAGATAGTCACAATTAGTTAGAGTTAGTCACAGTTAGATGCAGTTAGTCGCAGATAGTCACAGCTAATTACAGTTAGTCATAGTTAGTTATAGTTACTCAGTTAGTCACAGTTAGTCAGAGTTAACTACAGTTAGTCGCAGTTAATCAGTGAGTCAACATTAGTTAGAGTTAGTCAGAGTTAATCACAGTTAGTCATAGTTAGTTAGAATTAGTCAGAGTTAATTGCATTTAATTACAGTTAGTCACAATTAGTTGCAGTTAGTCACATTTTGTCCCAGTTAGTCAGAGTTAATTGCAGTTAATCGCACTTAGTCACAGTTAATTACAGTTAGTCGCAGTCAGTCGCATTTGGTCAGTTAGTCACAGTTAGTCATAGTTAATTACAGCTAGTCACATTTAATTACGGTTAGTCGCTGTTAGTCGTAGTTAGTCAACGTTAGTCAATGTTAGTCGCAGTATTCCGCAGTTATTAACAGTTAGCCGCAGTTAGATACAGTTAGTCACAATTAGTTTCAGTTAGTTAGAGTTATTCACCATTAGTCGTAGTTAGTCACATTTTGTCCCAATTAGTTGCAGTTAGTTAGAGTTAGTCACAGTTTGTCGCGTTTAATCATAGTTAGTTAGAGTTAGGCACAGTTAATTTCAGTAAGTTCCAGTTAGTCGCAGTTCATTTCAATTAGTCCCAGTTAGTCGCAGTTAGTTAGAGTTCATCTCAGTTACTCATGGTTAATTACACTTAGTCGCAGTTAGTCACCATTAGTCGCAGTTAGTTTGAGTTAGTCAGAGTTAGTTGCAGTTAGTTACAGTTAGTCACAATTAGTTGCAGTTAATTAGAGTTAGTCACAGTTAGTCATAGTTAGTTGCAGGTAGTCACAGATAGTCACAATTAGTCGCAGTTGGTTAGATTTAGTCACAGTTAGTTGCAGTTAGTTACAGTTAGTCACAATTAGTTGCAGTTAGTTCGAGTTAGTCACAGTTAGTTGCAGGTAGTCACAGTTAGCCACAGTTGGGTAGAGTTAGTCGCTGTTAGTTACAGATAGTCATAATTAGTGACAGTTAATTAGAGTTAGTCACAGTTAGTCGCAGATAGTCACATTTTGTCGCGGTTAAGGTCAGGGTTAGGGTTAGAGTTAGTCACAGTTAGTCGCAATCAGTTAGAGTTAGTCGCAATCAGTTACAGTTAGTTACAGTTAGTCACAGTTAGTTAGAGTTAGTTAGAGTTAGTCACATTTAGTCGCAATTAGTTATTCACAATTAGTCACAGATAGTCACAATTAGTTAGAGTTAGTCATAGTTAGATGCAGTTAGTCGCAGATAGTCACAGCTAATTACAGTTAGTCGTAGTTAGTCATAGTTAGTTATAGTTACTCAGAGTTAGTCACAATTAGTCGCAGTTAGTTAGAGTTAGTCGCAATTGGTCGCAGTTAATTACAGTTAGTCGCGGTTAATCAGTGAGTCACAGTGAGTCAAAATTAGAGTTAGTCAGAGTTAATTGCAGTTAATCGCAATTCGTCATAGTTAGTTAGAATTAGTCAGAGTTAATTGCAATTAATCACAGTTAGTCACAGTTAATTACAGTTAGTCACAATTGTTGCAGTTAGTTACAGTTAGTCACATTTAGTCGCAGTTAATTAGAGTTAGACACTGTTAGTTATAGTTAGTCACATTTTGTCTCAGTTAGTCAGAGTTAATTGCAGTTAATCGCAATTAGTCACAGTTAATTGCAGTTAGTCACAGTCAGTCGCATTTGGTCAGTTAGTCACAGTTAATTACAGTTAGTCAAAGTTAGTCACAGTTAATTACAGCTAGTCACATTTAATTATGGTTAGTCGCTGTTAGTCAACGTTAGTCAATGTTAGTCGCAGTATGCCGCAGTTATTAACAGTTAGCCGCAGTTAGATACAGTTAGTCACAATTAGTCGCAGTTAGTTAGAGTTATTCACCATTAGTCATAGTTAGTCACATTTTGTCCCAATTAGTCGCAGTTAGTTAGAGTTAGTCACAGTTGGTCGCGGTTAATCATAGTTAGTTAGAGTTAGTTAGAGTTAGGCACAGTTAATTTCAGTTAGTCGTAGTTAGTTAGAGTTAGTCTCAGTTACTCACGGTTAATTACACTTAGTCGCAGTTAGTAGCAGTTAGTCACCATTAGTCGCAGTTAGTCTGAGTTAGTCAGAGTTAATTACAGCTAGTCACATTTAATTATGGTTAGTCGCTGTTCGTCAACGTTAGTCAATGTTAGTCGCAGTATGCCGCAGTTATTAACAGTTAGCCGCAGTTAGATACAGTTAGTCACAATTAGTCGCAGTTAGTTAGAGTTATTCACCATTAGTCGTAGTTTGTCACATTTTGTCCCAATTAGTCGCAGTTAGTTAGAGTTAGTCACAGTTGGTCGCGGTTAATCATAGTTAGTTAGAGTTAGTTAGAGTTAGGCACAGTTAATTTCAGTTCGTCGCAGTTAGTTAGAGTTAGTCTCAGTTACTCACGATTAATTACACTTAGTCGCAGTTAGTAGCAGTTAGTCACCATTAGTCGCAGTTAGTCTGAGTTAGTCAGAGTTAGTTACAGTTAGTCGCAGTTAGTCACAGTTTTTCGCTGTTAATTGCTGTTAGTCGCAGTTAGTCACAATTAATTAGTTAGTCACAATTAGTCACATAGTCGCAGTTAATCACACTTAGTCAGAGCTAGTCGCAGTTAATTGCAGTTAGTCGCAATTAATTAACGTTAGTCACATTTAGTCGCACTTAGTCACAGTTAGAGTTAGTCACAGTTAGTCACAATTAATTACAGTTAGCCGCAGTGCATTACAGTTCATCAGTTAGTCGCAGTTAATTACAGTTAGTTGCAGTTAGTCATAGTTAATTACAGTGAATCACAGTCACAATTAATTACAGTTAGTCACAGTCACAATTAGTCGCAGTTAGTTAGAGTTAGGCGCAGTCAGTCGCATTCGGTCAGTTAGTCGCAGTTAATTATAGTTAGTCAAAATTAGTCACATTTAATTACAGCTAGTCACACTTAATTATGGTTAATCACCGTTAGTCGCAGCTAGTCTCAGTTAGCCGCAGTTAGGTACAGTTAGTCGCTATTAATCGCAGTTAGTTACATTTAGTCGCAGTTAGTTAGAGTTATTCGTAGTTAGTTAGAGTTAATCACAATTAGTTGCAGCTATGCGTAGTTAGTTAGATTTAGTCGCAATTAGTCAGAGTTAGCCACATGTAGTCGCAGTGAGTTAGAGTTAGTAGCAGTTAGTTAGAGTTCAGCACAGTTAGTCGCAGTTAATCGCAGTCAGTTGCAGTTAGCCGCAGTTAGTCAGAGTTAGTCACAATTAGTCGCAGTTAGTCAGAGTTAATCACATGTAGTTGCAGTTAGTTAGTTATCCGTAACTAGTTAGAGTTCATCACAGTTAGTCGCAATTAGTCACAGTTAGTCGCAGTTAGTTAGTTAATGAGTCACAATTAGTCGCAGTTAATTTGAGTTTGTCACAGTAGTCACAGTTAGTCACATTTTGTCCCAAGTAGTCGCAGTTAGTTAGAGTTAGTCACACTTAGTCACAGCTAATTGCAGTTAGTCACAGTTAATTACACTTAGTCGCAGTTAGTTAGAGTTAGTCACAGTTAGTTAGAGTTACTCAGTTAGTCACAGTTAATCACAGATAGTCACAATTAGTCACAGTTGGTTAGATTTAGTCACAGTTAGTTGCAGTTAGTTACAGATAGTCACAATTAATTGCAATTAGTTAGAGTTAGTCACAGTTAGTTGCAGGTAGTCACAGTTAGTCTCAGGTAGTCGCAGTTAGATAGAGTTAATCATAGTTAGTTAGAGTTAGTCACTGTTAGTTACAGATAATCATAATTAGTTGCAGTTAATTAGATTTAGTCACAGTTAGACGCAGTTAGTCACATTTTGTCACAGTTAGTCGCAGTTAGAATTAGTCACGGTTAATCGCAGTTCGTTAGAGTTGTCGCAATCAGTTAGAGTTAGTCACAGTTAGTCACAGTTAGTTACAGTTAGTTGGAGTTAGTCACAGTTAGTCGCAGTTAATGACATTTAGTTGCAGTTAATCACAGTGAGTCAAAATTAGTTTGAGTTAGTCAGAGTTAATCGCAGTTAGTCACAGTTAGAATTAGTCAGAGTTAATTGCAGTTAATCGCAGTTAGTCACAGTTAATTACAGTTAGGCACAATTAGTTGCAGTTAGTTACAGTTAGTCGCAGTTAATTAGAGTTAGAAACCGTTAGTTATAGTTAGTCACATTTTGTCCCAGTTAGTCAGAGTTAATTGCGGTTAATCGCAGTTAGTTACAGTTAATCGCAGTCAGTCGCATTTGGTCAGTTAGTCACAGTTAATTCCAGTTAGTCAAAGTTAGTCACAGTTAATTACAGCTAGTAACATTTAATTAAGGTTAGTCGCAGTTAGTCAACATTAGTCAACGTTAGTCGCAGTATGCGGCAGTTATTCACAGTTAGCCGCAGTTAGATACAGTTAGTCATAATCAGTTGCAGTTAGTTGCAGATAGTTAGTTAGTCACAGTTAGTCGCAGTTAGTTAGTTAGTCACCATTAGTCGCAGTTAGTTAGTTAGTCACCATTAGTCGCAGTTAGTTTGAGTTAGTCAGAGTTAATTACAGTTAGTCACATGTAGTCGCAGTAAATTAGTTAGTCGCAGTTAGTCGCTGTTAATTGCAGTTAGTCGCTGTTAGTCACAGTTAGTCACAATTAATTAGTTAGTCAAATAATCGCAGTTAATCACACTTAGTCAGAGCTAGTTGCAGTTAATTGCAGTTAGTCGCAATTAATTAACGTTAGTCGCAGTTAGTCACAATTAATTACAGTTAACCACAGTGCATTACAGTTCATCAGTTAGTCGTAGTTAGTTGCAGTTATTTAGAGTTAGTCCTAGTTAGTTAGAGTTAATCTCAATTAGTCGCAGTTATTCGCAGTTAGTTAGGTTTAGTCGCAATTAGTCAGAGTTAGTCATGTAGTCGCAGTGAGTTAGAGTTAGTCGCAGTTAGTTAGAGTTCATCAGTTAGTCGCAGTTAATCGCAGTCAGTCGCAGGTAATTGCAGTTATTCGCAGTTAGTCACAGTTAGCCGCAGTTAGTTACAATTAGTCACAGTGAGTCAGAGTTAGTCACATGTAGTTGCAGTTAGTTAGTTATTCGCAACTAGTTAGAGTTCGTCACAGTTAGTCACAATTAGTCAGTTGCAATTAGTCATAGTTAGTCACAGTTAGTTAGTTGCAGTTAGTTAGTGAGTCATAATTAGTCGCAGTTAGTCGCAGTTCGTTTAAGTTTGTCGCAGTAAGTCAGAGGTAGTTAGAGTTAGTCACAGTTAGTCACCGTTAGTCATAATTAGTCACATTTTGTCCCAATTAGTCGCAGTTAGTTAGAGTTAGTCACACTTAGTCACAGCTAATTACAGTTAGTCACAGTTAATTACACTTAGTTGCAGTTAGTTGCAATTAGTTAGAGTTAGTCGCAGTTACTCAGAGTTAGTTGCAGTTAGTTGCAGTTAGTTGCAGTTAGTTGCAGTTAGTCGCAGTTAGTCACAATTAGTTGCAGTTAGTTAGAGTTAGTCTCAGGTAGTCGCAGTTAGATAGAGTTAGTCGCAGTTAGATAGAGTTAGTCACTGTTAGCTAGAGTTAGTCGCTGTTAGTTGCAGATAGTCATAATTTGTTGCAGTTAATTAGTTAGTCGCAGTTAGTCACATTTTGTCACAGTTGGTCGCAGTTAGAGTTAGTCACAGTTAATCAGTTAGTTAGAGTTAGTCGCAATCAGTTAGAGTTGGTCACAGTTAGTTAGAGTTAGTCACAGTTAATGACATTTAGTTCCAGTTAATCACAGTGAGCCAAAATTAGTTAGAATTAGTCAGAGTTAATCACAGTTAGTTAGAATTAGTCAGAGTTAATTGCAGTCAATCGCAGTTACTCACAGTTAATTACAATTAGTCACAATTAGTTGCAGTTAGTTACAGTTAGGTTACAGTTATTCACATTTAGTCGCAGTTAATTAGAGTTAGACACCATTCGTTATAGTTAGTCACATTTTGTCCCAGTTAGTCAGAGTTAATTGCAGTTAATCGCAGTTAGTCACAATTAATTAGTTAGTCGCAGTCAGTCACATTTGGTCAGTTAATCACAGTTAATTACAGTTAGTCACAGTTAATTACAGCTAGTGACATTTAATTAAGGTTAGTCGCTGTTAGTCAACGTTAGTCAACGTTAGTCGCAGTATGCCGCAGTTATTCACAGTTAGCCGCAGTTAGATACAGTTAGTCACAGATAGTCACAGTTAGTCACAGTTAGTTTGAGTTAGTCAGAGTTAGTTACAGTTAATTGCAGTTAGCCACAGTGCATTACAGTTCATCAGTTAGTCGTAGTTAGTCACAGTTAGTTAGAGTTAGTTGCAGTCAGTCGCATTTGGTCAGTTAGTCGCAATTAATTACAGTTAGTCAAAGTTAGTCACATTTAATTACAGCTAGTCACATTTAATTATGGTTATTCACCGTTAGTCGCAGTTAGCCACAGTTAGCTAGTTAGTCGCTATTAGTCGCAGTTAGTTACATTTAGTCGCAGTTAGTTAGATTTAGTCGCAATTAGTCAGAGTTACTCACATGTAGTCGCAGTGAGTTAGAGTTAGTCACAGTTAGTTAGAGTTCATCACGGTTAGTCGCAGTCAATCGCAGGTAATTGCAGTTAGCCGCAGTTAGTTAGAGTTAGTCACAATTAGTCGCTTTTAGTCAGAGTTAGTCACGTAGTTGCAGTTAATTAGTTATTTGCAACAAGTTAGAGTTCATCACAGTTAGTCGCAATTAGTCACAGTTAGTCGCAGTTAGTTTGAGTTTGTCGCAGTAAGTCAGAGCTAGTTAGAGTTAGTCACAGTTAGTTGCAGGTAGTCACTGTTACTCACAGTTCATCGCAGTTTGTTAGAGTTAGTCACAGTTAGTGGCTGTTAGTTGCTGTTAGACATATTTAGTCACAGTTGGAGTTAGTCGCAGTTAGTCACGGTTAATTATGCTTAGTCACAGTTAGTCGTAGTTAATCACACTTAGTCAGAGCTAGTCGCAGTTAATTGCAGTTAGTTGCACTTAGTCGCAGTTAATTAATGTTAGTCACAGTTAGTCACATTTAGTCGCACTTAGTCGCAGTTAGTTAGAGTTAGTCACAGTTAGTTAGAGTTAGTCGCAGTTAATTGCAGTTAGTCACAGTTAGTCACAGTTAATTACAGTTAGTCACAGTGAATCACAGTTAGTTAGAGTTAGTCAGAGTTAATTGCAGTTAATCGCAGTTAGTCACAGTTAATTACAAGTTAGTCAAAGTTAGTCACAGTTTAATTATGGTTAGACGCTGTTAATCAGTTAGACACCGTTAGTCGCAGTTAGCTGCAGTTATTCGCAGTTAGATACAGTTCGTCACAATTAGTTGTAGTTAGTTGCAGTTAGTTTCTGTTACTCACAGTTAGTCACCGTTAGTCGTAGTAAGCACATTTTGTCCCAGTTAGTCGCAGTTAGTTAGAGTTAGTCACACTTAGTCACAGCTAATTACAGTTAGTCACAGTTAATTACACTTAGTTGCAGTTAGTAGCAGTTAGTTACAGTTAGTCACAATTTCTCAGAGTTTCTCACAGTTAGTCGCAGTTGGTTAGATTTAGTCACAGTTAGTTGCAGTTAGTTAGAGTTAGTCACAGTTAGTTGCATGTAGTCACAGTCTCAGGTAGTCGCAGTTAGTTACAGTTAGTCGCAGTTAGTTAGAGTTAGTCACAGTTAGTTAGAGTTGGTCGCTGTTAGTTACAGCTAGTCATAATTAGTCGCAGTTAATTAGAGTTAGTCACAGTTCGTCTCAGTTAGTCACATTTTGTCACAGTTAGTCGCAGTTAGAGTTGGTCACAGTTAATTGCAGTTAGTTAGAGTTAGTCACAGTTAGTTAGAGTTGGTCGCTGTTAGTTACAGCTAGTCATAATTAGTCGCAGTTAATTAGAGTTAGTCACAGTTCGTCGCAGTTAGTCACATTTTGTCACAGTTAGTCGCAGTTAGAGTTGGTCACAGTTAATTGCAGTTAGTTAGAGTTAGTCACAGTTAGTCGCAGTTAATTAGAGTTAGTCACAGTTAGTCGCAGTTAGAGTTAGTCACAGTTAATCGCAGTTAGTTAGAGTTAATAACGATCAGTTAGAGTTAGTCGCAGTTAGCCACAGTTAGTCACAATTAGTTAGTTATTCACAGTTAGTCACAGATAGTCACAATTAGTTAGAGTTAGTCACAGTTAGGTGCAGTTAGTCGCAGATAGTCACACCTAATTACAGTTAGCCGTAGTTAGCCATAGTTAGTCACAATTGGTTGCAGTTAGTTAGAGTTAGTCGCAGTTAATTACACTTAGTCGCAGTTAGTCATAATTAAATTCAGTTAGTCGCAGTTAGTTAGAGTTAGTCGCATTTAGTCAGAGTTTGTCACAGTTAGTCACAGTTAGGCATATTTTGTCACAGTTAGAGTTAGTGGTTAGTCATAGTTAATCGCAGTTAGTTAGTTGCAGTCAGTTAGAGTTAGTCACAGTTAGTTAGAGTAAGTCGCAGTTAGTTAGATTTAATCACAGTTAGATGCAGTTAGTCGCAGTTAGTTAGTTAGTCACACTTAGTCGCAGCTAATTGCAGTTAGTTGCAGTTAATTACACTTAGTCGCAGTTAGTTAGAGTTAGTCACAGTTAGTCACAGTTAGTCACAGTTAGTTACAGTTAGTCACAATTAATTGCAGTTAATTAGAGTTAGTCGCTTTTAGTTACAGTTAGTCATAATTAGTCGCAGTTAATTAGAGTTAGTCACAGTTAGTCACAATTTGTCGCAGTCAGTTAGAGTTAGTCACAGTTAGTTAGAGTTAGTTAAAGTTAGTCATAGTTAGTCACAGTTAATGACATTTAGTCGCAGTAAGTCACAATTAGTTAATTATTCACAGTTAGTCGTAGATAGTCATAATTAGTTTGAGTTAGTCACAGTTAATTACAGTTAGTCACAGTCACAATTAATTAGTTAGTCACAGTTAGTTAGAGTTACTCAGAGTTAGTCGCAATTAGTCAAAATTAGTTGCAGTTAGTTAGTTTGATTTAGTCACAGTTATTTAGAATTAATCACAGTTAGTTGCAGTTAGAGTTAGTCGCACTTAGTCGCAGCTAATTACAGTTAGTCACAATTAATTTCAGTTAGCCGCACTTAGTCGCAGTTAGTTAGAGTTAGTCGCAGTTAGTCACAGTTAACCGCTGTTAGTTGCAGTTAGTCACAGTTAGTCACACTTAGTCTCAGTTAGTTAGTTAGTCGCAGTTATTAGCAGTTAGTTAGAGTTAGTTGTAGTTAATCACAGTTATTTAGAGTTGGTTGCAGTTAGTCGCAGTTAATTAGTTAGTCAGTTAGTCACAGTTATTCGCAATTAGTTAGAATCAGTCAGTTACTTAGAGTTAGTTAGAGTTAGTCACAATTAATTACAATTAGTCGCAGTTAGTCACAGTTAGTCAAAGGTAATTAGTTAGTTAGAGTTAGTCACCGTTAGTCACAGTTAATTACAGTGAATTATATTTAGTCACTGTTAATTATAGGTAGTCGCAGTTAGTTCGTGTTAGTCACAGTTAATGACAGTTAGTCGCAGCTAATTACAGTTAGTCGCAGTTAGTTGAAGTTAGTCACAGTTACTCGCAGTTAGTTAGAGTTAGTCAGTCTTTGTTCCAGTCCTACTCGGGTCCCCTCCCTCACCTCTTTTTCCGGTACATTGATGACTGTATCTGTGCTGTTTCCTGCTCTCGAAAATTTAATTCACTTTGCATCCAATTTCCACCCTTCCCTCACCTTCACATGGTCCATCTCCGACTCTTCCCTTCCCTTCCTCGACTTCTCTGTCTCCATCTCTGGGGATAGGCTTTAGACCAGAATCCACTATAAGTCTACTGACTCCCACAGCTACCTGGACTACACTTCCTCCCATTCCGCATCCTGTAAGGACTCCATTCCATTCTCCCAGTTTCTCCGTCTCCATCGTATCTGCTCTGACGGCGCCACCTTTCACACTAGTGCCTCTGACATGTCTTCCTTTTTCCTCAACAGAGGATTCCCCTCCGCCGTGGTTAACATGGCTCTCGACCGTGTCCATTCTATATCCTGCACCTCTGCTCTCACCCCTTCCCCTCCCTCCCAGAACCACGATGGGGTTCCCCTTGTCCTCACCTTTCACCCCACCAGCATCCACGGATCATCCTCCGCCATTTCCGCCAGTGTGATCCCACCACCAATCACATCTTCCCCTCCCCTCCCCTCTCAGCCTTCCGAAGGGACCACTCCCTCCGTGGCACCCTGGTCCATTCCGCAGCCACCCCCAGCACCTCCTCCCCTTCCCACGGCACCTTCCCGTGCAAGCGCAGGAGATGCAACACCTGACCTTTTACCTCCTCCCTTCCCACTGTCCAAAGCCCCAAATACTCCTTCCAGGTGAAACATCGATTTACTTGTACTTCTTTCAATTTCGTATACTGTATTCACTGCTCACGGTGTGGTCTCCTCTACATTGGGGAGACCAATGTAGATTGGGTGACTGCTTTGCGGAGCACCTCCATCAGTCCGCAAGTGTGACCCTGAGCTTCCAGTCGCCTGTCACTTTAATTCTCCACTTCATTCCCACTCTGACCTCTCCGTCCTCGGTCTCCTACGCTGTTCCAATGAAGCTCAACGCAAGCTCGAGGAACAGCACCTCATCGTTTAGGCACTTTACAACCTTCTGGACTCAACATCGAACTCAACAATTTCAGAGTGTAACCGCTGCCAATCTTTGGCTCATCGCCCCCGCCCCCCCTCAGAGCCTGTTTCTTTCTTTCTTTTCTTCTCCTTGTCTCTAATGGCAGTTGGTCATTATCCCACCATTCACATCCTATCTTGACTAATGTATTTCTAACTCCTGGCATTACCATTTGAATTTGGGCCATCACACCTTTTGTCTCTCTAATTTCTCTTGTCTTCCAACCTATCACAGACCTTTCCTTTTGTTCGACTCCCCCCCCCCACCCACCGCTTTCAGTGCTTGTTAACAATCTGTTCTTTCTGAACACTCTCCAGTTCTGACGAAGGGTCATCGACCCGAAACATTAACTCTGCTTTCTCTCCACAGATGCTGCCTGACCTGCTCAGATTTCCAACATTTTCTGTTTTTATTCCAGATTCCAGCATCTGCAGTATTTTGCTTTTGTATATTAGAGTTAGTCACAGTTAGTTAGTTAGTTAGAGTTAGTCACAGTTAATTACAGTTAAATACAGTTAGTCGCTGTCTCTGTTGCTGGTCCAATTAAGTTTCTGGTGAATGGTGACCCCCAGGATGTTGAAGGTATGTAACCACAATGTAACACCACTGTATGACTGTATACACTCAACCTAGATGCACACCTTGACCACAAGGGGTGAACTTGTGGGAGACACTCCTTACCTGATCACACAGGTATAAAAAGGGAGGTCCCACGCAGGGTCATCGTCTTTGGAGTCCCGTGAATAAAGAGTTAAGGTCACAGAGTGACCTTGTCCCCAGAATGTGCCTCGTGTGGTTGCACATTGTAGAGTAAGGACTTTACATTGGCGACGAGAAACGGGAATTCACGACCCGCGAGAATGGCCACCGGTAGCACAGAGGAACGGTACTGTGTTGGGAAAGACTGGGACGATTTTGTCGAGAGGCTTCAGCAAAGCTTTGTTACGAAAGAATGGCTGGGGGATGCAGCGGCCGACAAGCGAAGGGCTCATCTTATGACCAGCTACGGACCAAAGACTTACGTGCTCATGTAGGACTTATTAACACCCGAAAAGCCGGCGGACAAAACCTTTGAAGAACTTAGCAAATTGATCAGGGAGCACCTCAAACCGGCGAGTAGCATACATATGGCCCGACACAGATTGTACACCCACCGACATCGTAAAGGACAGAGCATACAGACTTCGTAGCAGACCTCCGGCGTTTGGCCAGCCTCTGTAAGTTCACAGACACCTGCAGGGGGGAGATGCTAAGGGACTTCTTTATCGAGGGCATCGATCATAGGGGAATTTTCCGCAAATTAATTGAGAACAAGGATTTGACCTTGGAAGCGGCGGCGTTGATAGCTCAAACTTTCATGGCAGGGGAGGAAGAGACGAAAATAATATACACGTGCAATTCTGCCTCTATCGCGGCGATGGTTCAGGGAGTCAACATCAGGCAGGCAGGGGCAGTCCGACACTCCCCGGGCAGCAATAGACCCCAGAGTAGGACTTCAACAGAGACAATGGCAGACTGAATGGACATTCACGCCATCACAGTGGAAAATGCGGCCCGGGATGGGGCCATTGACACCCACTATTAGGGTACTTAAGAGCAGTCAAAGGGACAGTCAGCGCGGAATGCCTGCAACCAGACTAATATATGGGGCGGATGGACCAGAAGAGGGTTCTTTGAGGCAGGATGACTTTTGCGGCAAATCGATGGACGCCCAGGTTCAGAGAGTCCATGTGGCGAATATTCACAGTTCATACACCCAAACACCACCAATGATGAGGGTTTTGTTAAACGGTATCCCAGTACGCATGGAACAGGACACTGGGGCCAGCCAGTCACTCATGGGCGTTCAGCAGTTTGAGAAGCTATGACCACTTAAAGCCAGCAGACCCAAATTAACACGTATTGAGACACAATTATGGACTTGCACTAAAGAAATCATTCCGGTGCTAGGCAGTGCAATGTTGGCTGTCACACACAATGGATTAGTGAATCGGCTGCCGCTCTGGATTGTCCCGGGCAATGGTCCCGCACTGTTGGGAAGGAGCTGGTTAGCCGAGATGAACTGGAAATGGGGGGATGTTGATGCAGTGTCATCTGTGGAGCGAAGTTCATGCTCACAAGTCCTACAACAATTCGATTCACTATTCCAACCTGGCGTTGGGACTTTCAAAGGCATTAAAGTAGTGATACACATCACCCCGGACGCCAGGCCAGTGCACCACAAAGCCAGAGCGGTGCCGTATGTGATGCGGGAAAAGATCGAGAGCGAATTGGACCGGCTGTTGAGAGAAGGTATCATCTCGCCTGTCGAATTCAGCGACTGGGTGAGCCCCATTATTCCCGTCCTAAAAGCAGATGGCTCTGTCAGGATCTGTGGTGACTACAAGGCCACCATCAATCGGGTGTCCCTACAAGATCAATACCTGCTGGCAGGCAGCAACCTGTTCACCAAGTTGGACCTCACTTCAGCCTATATGACCCAGGAACTGGCCGATGAATCTAAACGACTGATCACCATCACCACACACAAGGGACTGTTCGTTTATAACAGGTGCCCATTTGGCATTTGATCAG
This sequence comes from Pristiophorus japonicus, assembly GCF_044704955.1. Taxonomy (NCBI): domain Eukaryota; kingdom Metazoa; phylum Chordata; class Chondrichthyes; family Pristiophoridae; genus Pristiophorus; species Pristiophorus japonicus. Next base: position 106,618,291 of record NC_091988.1, on the reverse strand, counting down.
CGGGCGCGATTTTTCAGCAAAACATGGAAATCTGCTTAAATCCATTCCTGGAACGATCGTATTCCAGGACGACATCCTCATCACGGATCGAGACACCGAGGAACACCTCCACAACCTGGAGGAGGTGCTACGCCGACTGGACCGGATAGCCTGCGACTCAAGAAGTATAAATGTGTGTTCTTAGCTCCTGAGGTTGAGTTTCTGGGCAGGAGGGTTGCTGCAGATGGGATTCGGCCCACCGAATCCAAAACAGAGGCGATTCGACGAGCCCTGCAACACATCCGAGTTGCATTCATTCCTGGGACTGTTGAACTATTTCAGGAACTTTCTGCCGAACTTGAGCACGTTGTTGGAGCCACTTCATGTGCTCCTATGTAAGGGTTGCGATTGATTTTGGGGGGACTGTCAGGAACGGGCTTTTGATCGGGCGCGAAACCTACTTTGTTCAAACAAGTTGTTGACCCTGTACGACCCTTGTAAAAAATTGGTTCTGACATGTGATGCATCGTCCTATGGGGTTGGGTGCGTGTTGCAGCAGGGCAATGCTGAGGGTCAACTACAACCTGTGGCTTATGCCTCCAGGTCGCGCTCTCAAGCAGAACGGGGATATGGGATGGTCGAGAAGGAAGCGCTTGTATGTGTCTATGGTGTAAAAATAAATGCATCAGTACCTCTTTGGTAGGAAGTTTGAATTAGAGATGGACCACAAGCCATTAACATCCTTGTTGTCAGACAGCAAGGCTATCAATGCCAAAGCATCAGCTCGCATACAGCGATGGGCTCTCATGCTGGCTGCTTATGACTGCTCCATCCGGCACCGGCCCGGCACTGAAAATTGCACTGACGCGCTCAGCAGGCTTCCACTGGCCACCATTGAGGGGGCAGCGGAGCAAAGCGCCGAGATGCTCATGGCTGTCGAGGCCTTTGACAGCACAGGCTCCCCCATCACAGCCCGCCAGATCAAAATCTGGACAAAGATCCCCTCCTATCCCTGATTCAGAAATGTGTCCTGACTGGGGATTGGGCACCCGCACATGGAGCATGCCCTGAGGTCAGACCGTTCCACAGACGGATGGATGAGCTCTCCATCCAAGCCGACTGCCTACTATGGGGCAGCTGGGTAGTTATGCCCCAGAAGGGTAGGGAGGCATTCATCAGGGAACTCCAAGGCGAGCATCCAGGTATTGTGCTGATGAAGGCCATTGCCGGGTCACACGTTTGGTGGCCTGGAAGTGATTCAGACCTGGAACACTGTGTTCGCAGGTGCACACCATGTGCCCAGCTGGGTAATGCCCCCAGGGAGGCCCCGCTCAGCCTGTGGCCCTGGCCCACCAGGCCATGGTCACGCATTCATGTTGACTACGCGGGCCCATTCATGGGAAAGATGTTCCTTATTGTGGTAGATGCGTACTCGAAATGGATCGAGTGCATCATTCTGAATTCATGCACGTCATCCACCGCCGTGGAAAGTCGAGGTGCGATCTTTGCAACCCATGGCTTGCCGGACATCCTGGTTAGTGATAATGGCCCATGTTTCACAAGCTATGAATTCCGAGAGTTTATGTCGGGCAATGGCATCAATCACGTCAGGACTGCGCCGTTCAAGCCGGCCTCCAATGGCCAGGCAGAACGTGCGGTCCGAATCATTAAGCAAGGTATGCTCAGGATTCAAGGACCCTCCCTACAATGCCACCTATCGTGTCTCCTGCTGGCCTATAGATCCCGACCGCACTCGCTCACGGGGGTCCCGCCCACAGAGCTACTAATGAAACGGACACTCAAAACTCGGTTGTTCCTCATTCACCCAGTCCTGACCGACATAGTTGAGGGCAAGCGCAAGACACAAAACGAGTACCATGACCGTAATTCGAAGGGGAGATGTATAGAAATAAATGATCCTGTATTCGTCCTCAATCACGCCATGGGGCCCAAATGGCTTGAGGGCACTGTAATTGACAAAGAGGGGAATAGGGTCATCGTGGTAAAACTGAACAATGGTCAGATATGCCGTAAGCATCTGGACCAAGTAAAAAAAAAAGGTTCAGCATCGACACGGAGGAACCTGAAGAAGACCATGAGATGGAGCCAGTGAACGAGCAACAAGAGCAATCAGAAGAATGCACAGTCCCTGCGGTCAGCCCGGACAGGCCGGAATCACCACAGGTGACAGACACTCACGTCAGTGTCCAACAACCAGAGCCCCAACTGCGGCGCTCCACGAGATAGCATAGACCACCTGAAAGACTAAACCTATGATCCCAATCAGACTTTGGGGAGGTGGGGAGGTGATGTCATGTATGTAACCACAATGTAACATCACTGTATTACTGTATACACTCAACCTAGATGCACACCTTGACCACAAGGGGTGAACTTGTGGGAGACACTCCTTACCTGATCACACAGGTATAAAAAGGGAGGTCCCACGCAGGGTCATCATCTTTGGAATCCTGTGAATAAAGAGTTAAGGTCACAGAGTGACCTTGTTCCCAGAATGTGCCTCGTGTGGTTTCATATTGTAGAGTAAGGACTTTACAGTGGGGGATTCAGCGATGGTAATGGCATTAAATATCAAGGTGACATGGTTAGACTCTCGCTTGTTGAAGATGGTCATTGCCTGGCACTTGTGTGGCACGAATGTTAGTTGTCACTTATCAGTCCAAGCCTGAATGTCGTGCAGGTCTTGCTGCATATGAGCATGGACTGCTTATCTGAGGAATTGTGAATGTGCAATGTTCAGATCCAATCATCAGCTATCTTCTCCACTTCTGACCTTAGGATGGAGGGAAGGTCATTGATGAAGCAGCTGAAGATGGTTGGACCTAGGACACTGCCCTGAGGAACTCCTGCAGCGATGTCCTGGGGCTGGGATGATTGACCTCCAACCACCACAACCATCTTCCTTTGTGCTAGGTATGACTCCAGACAGTGGAGAGCTTTCCCCCGTGATTCCCATTGGCCAGTTTTACTAGGGCTCCTTGGTGCCACACTCAGTTAAATACTGCCTTGATGTCAAGGGCAGACACTCTCACCTCACCTCTGGAATTCAGCTCTTTTGTCTATGTTTGGACCAAGGCTGTAATGAGGTCTGGATCCAAGTGGTCCTGGCGGAAACAAACTGAGCATTGGTGAGCAGGTTATTGGTGAGTAAGTGCTGCTTGATAGCACTGTCAACGACACCTTCCATCACTTTGCTGATGATTGATACTAGGCTGATGGGGCGGTAATTGGCCGGATTGGATTTGTCCTGCTTTTTAGTTACAGTTAGTCGCAATTAATCAGTTAGTCGCAGTTATTCGGTTAATTACAGTTAGTTGCAATTATTCACAGTTAAAGAGTTAGTCGCAGTTAGTCACAGTTAATCAGTTAGTCGCAGTTAATCACAGTTAATCAGCTAGTCACAATTAATTACAGTTAGACACAGTCACAGTTAATCAGTTAGTTGCAGTTAATCACAGTTAATTAGTTAGTCAAATTTAATCAGTTAGTCGCAACTATTTGGTTAATTACAGTGATTCACAGTTAGCCGCTGTTAATTATTTAGACATAGTTATTCAGTTAGTCACAGGTAACTAACTGCGAATGAATCTGCGAGCCTGTGTTGACTGATTTTTGCACCTATTCTGCACAGCAGACCCGTGTGTAGCCATCGAGTGACAACAACAGGACTTTTTGGTGCTAAGACTTACTGCTTGGACTCTCACATCAGTGCAAATACTATAGAGTAAGTAAATATAGGGGATGTCAACTACCCTAATATTAACTGGGATAGAATTAGTGTGAAAGGTATAGAGGGTGCAGAATTCCTAAGATGAATTCAGGAGAACTTTTTTAGCCATTATGTAGCAAGCCCAACAAGGGAGGGGCGGTTCTGGACTTAGTTTTAGGGAATGAAGCTGGGCAGGTGGAAGGGGTATCAATAGGAGAGCATTCTGGTGCTAGTGATCATAATTCAGTTATATTTAGGGTCATTATGGAAAAGTACAAAGATAGACTGGAATAAAAATTCTCAATTGAGGGAAAGCCAGCTTTATTAAGCTGATTTAGCCAAGGTGGACTGGAAACAGCTACTGTAAGGCAAATCAGTGTCAGAGCAGTGGGAGGCATTCAAGGAGGAGATCCTGAGGGTTCAGAGTAAGTATGTTCCCTTAAAGAAAAAGGGTGGGACTAACAAATCTAGAGGCCCCTGGATGTCAAGGGACATACAGGGTAGGATAAAGAAAAAAAGGGAGGCTTATGACAGATACCAAGGGCTCAATACTGCAGGAACCCTAGAGTATAGAAAGTGCAGGAGTGAAATTAAAAAGGAAATAAGGAAAGCAAAGAGAGAGCATGAAAAAATTTTGGCAACTAAAATCAAGGAAAACCCAAAGAGGTTTGAAAATTCATTAAGAGCAATAGGATAATTAAAGAAAGAGTAGGGCCTGTTAGAGACCATAAAGATAATCTGTGTTTAGAGGCAGAAGACATGGGTATGGTTCTTAATGAATTACACAAAAGAGAGGGACGATGTAGACATTGCAATCAAGGAGGAGTGTGAAATATTCGATGAAATAAACAGTGAGAGAGGAAGTATTAAGGGGTTTAGCAGCTTTGAAAATGGATAAATCCCCAGGCCCGGATGAAATGTATCCCAGGCTGTTAAGAGAAGTAAAAAAGGAAATAGCAGAGGCTCTGACCATCATTTTCCAGTCCTCTCTGGCTACAGGAGTGGTGCAGAGGACTGGGGGCCTGCTAATATTGTATCTATGTTTAAAAAGGGAGAAAGGGATAGACTGAGTAATTATAGAACAGTCAGCCTAACCTCGGTGATGGGGAAATTATTGGAAAAAATTCTGAGGGACAGGATAAATCTTCATTTAGAAAGACACAGATTAATCAAAGACAGTCAGCATGGATTTGTTAAGGGAAGGGCGTGTCTGACTAACTTGATTGAATTTTTTGAGGAGATAACAAGGAGGGTTGAAGAGGGTAGTGCGTTTGATGTAGTGTATATTTGCACTACATTTTAGCAAGGCTTTTGATAAGGTCCCACATGGCAGATTGGTGACGAAAGTAAAAGCCCATGGGATCCAAGGCAAAGTGACAAGTTGGATCCAAAATTGGCTCAGAGGCAGGAAGCAAAGGGTAATGGTTGATGGGTGATTTTGTGACTGGAAGGTCGTTTCCAGTGAGGTTCCGCAGGGCTCAGTACTCATCCCTTGCTTTTTGTGGTATACATCAATGATTTAGACTTGAATGTTGGGGGTATGATTAAGAAGTTTGCAGATGATACTAAAATAGTCTGTGTGGTTGATAATGAAGAAGAAAGCTGTAGACTGCAGGAAGATATCAATGAACTGGTCAGGTGGGCAGAACAGTGGCAAATGGAATTCAATCCGAAGAAGTATGAGGTAATGCATTTGGGGAGGGCTAACAAGGCAAGGGAATACACATTAAAGGGTAGCTCACTGAGAAGTGTAGAGGAACAAAGGGACCTTGGAGTGCATGTCCATAGATCTCTGAAGGCAGCAGGCCAGGTAGATAAGGTGGTTAAGAAGGCATCTGGAATACTTGCCTTTATTAGCCGAGGCATAGAATACAAGAGCAGGGAGGTTATGCTTGAACTGTATAAAACACTAGTTGGGCCACAGCTAGAGTACTGCATGCAGTTCTGGTCACCACATTACAGTGATTGCACTGGAGAAGGTACAGAGGAGATTTACAAGGATGTTGCCTGAACTGGAGAATTTTAGCTATGAGGAAAGATTGGATAGGCTGGGTTTGTTTTCTTTAAAACAGAGGAGGCTGAGGGGACCTTACTGAGGTGTATAAAATTATGAAGGGCCTAGATAGAGTGGATAGGAAAACCTAGTTCCCTTAGCAGAGGAGGCATTGATTTAAAGTAATTGGTAGGAGATTTAGAGGGGATTTGAGGGGAAATGTTTTCACCCAGAGGGTGGTGGGGTCTGGAACTCACTGCCTGAAAGGGTGGTAGAAGCAGAAACCCTCATCACATTTAAAAAGTACTTGGATGTGCCATAACCTACAGGGCTACGGACCAAGAGCGGGATTCGGCTGGATAGCTCTTTGTCGGCCGGCGCGGACACGATGGGTCGAAATGACCTTCTGCTGTAAATTTCTGTGATTCTATGATCAATGCACATGTGGGTGAGGCTACAGAGGGTAACAGAATTCCTCGAAACCTTACCTCATCAAGCAGAGGCAAAGGAAAATAGCAAATAAAACTGGGATCATTTTGCTTTTAGCTTAAGCAGATTATATGAAAACCAGTTTGAGCCGAATAATTAGAAATGGAAATACAAACTTGAGTTCAAATGATGGAAAATAACGAAGAGAGAGAGAGAGAGAGGGAGATTACTGTAACAACAAAAATAGAATGTTGTCTTCCCATCAACTTGGCAAGGTGGAACCCACTATAAGAACCACCACAGGTACTCCAGATCCCGAGATGTGTTCAGCTTTGACCCATGGCCCCAAACTATATCCTAGAACTGGGAATGAAATCCAACCCTGTCACAGAGAATGAAAGTCTTCTATTTGATGACTTCTATTTATTTGACACACACAAACACAAACACACAGTACAAAACCATCAATTCTTCAGCTCTGTTTAAACCTTTACAGGATGGATTATGGGGAATGGGAATGTCAGAGCTGTACAGGGCACGGGGAGCCTCTGCAGACACTGAGGTGAGAACACATTGGGAGCAGTGCAAATTCCTTCTTTGACTTCTCAGTACCAGCAGTGACCCTGAGCCCAAAGTACTGCTCCTCTAATACTGGAGAGTCTTGTCGCCAAACGACTAGAAATTATTCATTGATCATCAAACACAAAAGAAAATAACTTATCAAACTACTTCAATTTCTCTACACCAACCCATGTGAAGTCGTTTTTGTGATTTCCGCTCAGTTTTGCTCAGCCTTTGAAGGATGTCACCTCAATAGGCTGCACATTCATTTCAGCTTCTACCTTTTACACAAAGGTCCAAGTTAAATTAAATAAATAAATAGATACTGTGTTATCCTCTTCCAGTTGGGGGATCTAATTAGAGAAATACCAATTCAGAAAATTGTGGGGGTACAGATGTGCAATAATACCCTTGGGACCTGGACTCCAATCTAGCCCAGACTAGTGGCCTCGAAGTTTACTCATTGTGTTGGCTGTAAGGTCATGATATCAGATGATTTTGGGACAGACTCAATCCAGTTTTAGGTGGGCATGGCAAACCGCTCCTAATTCAGCAATAATTGGCACACTTCTGAGATTGGAGCTGAAATACCTTACAGGGGCAGGTCACAGGGGCTTCTACTCTGATCCATGCTGTACCTGCCCTAGGAGTGTTTGATGGGACAGTGTAGAGGGAGCTTTACTCTGTATCTAACTTGACCTGGGGATACCCTTTTGTTGCCCTTGTTTTTTTAGTTATCTTTGGCCCAATCATAAACAATCAGCACCATGTCTTGATGAAGTGGCCAAGCTGTCCTCTCCCGGGCTGCACCCATTACCCATGTAATTGGAGAGTTAGAGGTGAACAAGTGGCTGATCAATGTTTTTCAGATCTTTCCATTCTCTTGGAGAAAATCCCTGGTGCCCATTTGGAACCCACTATGTTCATGTGTGAAAATAGCAACTCAATAATGTACTCAATATTGTTCGATTAGCTTAGCATACACTGACACTGCTCCGGGTCATTTAGCACAATGCTCAGTACTGCCATTTAATCTTTCAGTTCTAAAGCAGAGCATGCACCTTCATGCAGATACCCTTAATACGCAGGCACGCAGCCAGCATTGCATAGAGAGATCGGCCACAAGCTCAGCCTTTTCAGCTAGTGCAATAAAAGCTTAGCAGACAATGAGCTAATGCAATGGAGCCGGCTTGTGGGGAGGTGGCAACAAGGTGATGAGCTACCAGTGTGACAGGCAGAGAGATGGTGCGTGGGGGAAGAAATGGATAGTGAGATACAATGCAGAGGAGGAGGAAGAGTGAGGGGTATTGCAAAAAGATGATGGACTTGGGGAAAGAATAGATACTAGTAATGGATACAGGAAGGTGAAGAATTTAACATGGCAAAACAAATGTTGCCTTGTAAAATAAGGAAAAATCACGGCAGAGCGAGTGCATAGAAATGGCTGAAGTGGGAAGAGAAGGAATATATCATATATTCAAATAATATATCTGCTCCATCACCAAGACTACCTACTTCCAGCTGCATAACATTACCCCACTCCATCCCTGCCTCAGCCCATCTGCTGCTGAAACCCACATCTGTGCCTTTGTTACTTTCAGACTCGACTATTCCAATGCTCTCCTGGTTAGCCTCCACCCTCCGTAAACTTCAGCTCATCCAAAACCCCAATGCCCGTATTCTAACTCGCACCAAGTCCCACTCACCCATCACCCCCTGTGCCCAGTGTCCTAACTCGTACCAAGTTCCATTCACCCCTCACCTCTGTGCTCTCTGATCTACATTGTCTTCCAGTCCAGCAACACCTCCATTTTAACATTCTCATACTTGTGTTTAAATCCCTCCATGGCTTCTCCCTCCCTATCTCTGTAACCTGCTCCTGCCCCACAATCCTCCGAGATATCTACATTCCTCCAATTCTGGGCACTTGTGCATCCCACACTCCCTTCAACTGACCATTGGTAGCCGTGCCTTCATGCCTGGGCCCGAAGCTTTGGAATTCCCTCCAAAACCTCTCCGTCTCTCTACCTCTCTCCTCCTTTAAGACCTGTCTTAAAACCTACTTCTTTGACCAAGCTTTCAGCCACCCTAATGTCTCCTTCTTTGGTGCAATGTAGAGTTTTGTCTGATGACGCTCTTGTGAAGCATTTTGTCTAATAACGCTCTTGTGGAACATTTTACCGTTAAAGGCGATATATACATGCAAGTTGTTGTTGAGAGAAGGAAGCAGGAATTACTGAGCAGAGAAGGATAATGAGATGGAGAAATGAGACCAGTTGCAAAGGTGGAGAAAATAGCCCAAATGCAAAGTTCAGCTGTAGCCCAGGAGTACAGAGAGCAATGCTGAATGTAGTGAATACAAAGCTGGCAGGATTGTGAGCGATGCTTTGCCAATATTCCCATCAGAAAGACTGGTGGTTAAAATGAAAGTGAACTGGCAGTAAAATGGGGTGAAGCATTGTCTCAGATCCTGCTGTGGCGGGATTACCTTGTACAAGGTACAAAATCCAGTCATTAGGTTCTGCTTTTGTTCCTCATTGCTGCATAAAAAATTGAGAGGCATCAGTGTTAAATTAATCAAGTGTGTAATGGACAAACAATAAGGCACTTGTTTGATGTTCTCACCTGATTGTACATTAAAAACTTATCCCTTTACTGATTGGTCACTGTGCCCAGAGTTAAGTCTGAATTCTCCTCCACTGCCCTGCCCCAAAATCGGGTGAGATAGCAATGGAAGAATGAGCAGTGAGGGCCAACCACTCCTTCTCCACCCTGATTAGGCCCATGAAGCAGTGCCTGGTCTCCAGTCGTCTCGGACCCCCTTTGCCACTGGACCAAGACCTTGCTCTGCTGAGCCCGTGTGGTAGCCGGTGTGCAACGGCATCTTCATCATCATCTCCACCCTGAGCTAGACTGTCCTCCTGCCCTGCCCAGACCCTGGGTGTCCGGCCTACCGCTGCATGTAGATTGTGGCAGGCCAGGGAAGGGAAGGGCAGACTTCCCCATTGCCGTTGTTTGCACTGACCTCAGGGACTCCAAGAGAGGGATGATGGTAATTGCTGGAGACCCAGAATTGAGCATCTCACCTTTCCAGTAAGCATTGTTCTGGGCCTGAGCCTCAAAGCCTGCCTGCCCCTGCTTTCACCTTACATTATCCCACCTCTCCAACTCCCGCAGTCTTGGTCTGGTCCTGCTGGGATTTATCTTAGGGTCTCTGGCAGGCTCCTGGTCACTGACAGGGATCCCGCGATATCCTGCTGTGCCCGATCTGTACTGTGCAGGGATCTTCCCCTGCTGCCTGAGCAGGAAGGGAACTGCCTAACTCAATGAGCAGACTGAAATCTAGGCACACTGTGGCTGGTGCATTGCAGACACTCACCGGAGTCCAAGTACGATGACCGATACCCAGGATCCTTCTGCAACTGAATATCCTTCAGGGAAAATATTGAGCTTGCTGCAAATAAAAGGAAAGATTGGTGAGCTTCCAGTCATCACGCATTAACATATGGCAACAAGCTCGGAAACAGGACCCATGCTGGAAGCCCACGGAGGGGAAGGAGGGAGGGGAGGGGAGCGATGAGAGGGGAGTGATGAGAGGGGAGTGATGGGAGGGGAGTGATAGGAGGGGAGTGAGGGGAGGGGAGTGAGGGAGAGGGACTGAGGAGAGATTGAGGGAGAGGCGTGAGGGCGAGGGACTGAGGAGAGATTGAGGGAGGGGAGTGAGGAGAGATTGAGGGAGGGGAATGAAGGAGGGGAATGAGGGAGGGGTGTGAGGGGAGTGAGGGAAAGGAATGAGGGAGGGGAGTGATGGGACGGGAGTGAGGGAAGGGAATGAGGGAGGGGAGTGATGGGAGGGGAGTGAGGGAAGGGAATGAGGAAGGGGAGTGATGGGAGGGGAGTGAGGGAGGGGAGTGAAGGAGAGGGACTGAGGAGAGATTGAGGGATGGGAGGGGAGTGAGGGCTGGGAGAAGAGAGCCAGTTATGTTGAACAGTAAAGTTAAGGAGCAGATCACCACTTGCACTATCTCCATGCTCCCATGTAAAATCATAGAATCAAATAGCACAGGAGGAGACCATTCAGCCCATCGGCCCTGTGCCGGCTCTTTGATGGAGCGATGCAATTAGTCCCACTCCCCTGCTCTTTCCACAAAGCCCTGCAAACTTTCCTTTTCAAATATTTAACCAATTCCCTGTTCCTACTGAATCTGATTTGACCACCCTTTCAGACAGTGCATTCCAGATCACAACTCGCTGTTTAAAAACATTCTCCTTATCTCCCTCTGGTCCTTTTGGCAATTATTTGGCAATCTGTGTCCTCTGATTAGAAACATGGAAATTTACATCGCAGGAGGAGGCCATTCTGGCCCATTGTACCGCACTGGCCGACAAAGAGCCGCACGGCCCTTGGTCAGCAGCCCTAAAGGTTACATACAAACCTACACTGATGGAAAGAGCACCCAGCCCAACCAGTCCGCCTCACACAACTGCGACACCCCTTATACAGAAACATTCTACACTCCACCCCAACCGGAGCCATGTGATCTCCTGGGAGAGGCAAAAACCAGATAAAAACACAGGCCAATTTAGGGAGAAAAAATCTGGGAAAATTCCTCTCCGACCCATCCAGGCGATCGAAACGAGTCCAGGAGATCACCCTGGCCGTATTCTAATCCCTGCAGTACTTACCATTATATCTGCGCCGATCAACAAAAGGTCATTCAGTCTAATCCCAATTACCAGCTCTAGGTCTGTAATCCTGCAGGTTACTGCACTTTAAGTGCCCATCCAACTATCTCTTAAAAGTGGTGAAGGTTTCTGCATCCACCACTCTTCCAGGTAGCGAGTTCCAGATCCCCTCTGCGTAAAGGAGCCCCCCCTGTCAAATCCTCTCTAAACCTTTCACCAACCACCTTAAAACTATGCCCCCTCGTAATAGACCCCTCCACCAATGGAAATAGACCCTTACTATCCACTATGTCCAGGCCCTTCAATATTTTGTACAACTTGATGAGGTTCCAATGAGAACAAACCCAGCCTATCCAATCTGTCCTCATAACTAAGATTCTCCATTCCAGGCAGCATCCTAGTAAATCTCCTCTGCACCCTCTATAGTGCAATCATGTCCTTCCTATAATACGGCGACCAGAACTGCACGCAGTACTCCAGCTGTGGCCTAACCAAAGTATTGTACAATTTAAGTATAACCTCTCTGCTCTTGTATTCTATGCCTTGGCCAATAAAGGCAAGCATTCTGTATGCCTTCTTAACCACCTTATCCATCTGGCCTGCTTCTTTCAAGGATCTGTGGACAAGCACTCCAAGGTCCCTTTGGTCATCTACACTATTAAGTGGCCTATCATTTAATGTGTATACCCTTTCCCTTATTAGCCCTCCCAAAGTGCATCATCTCACACTTCTCTGAATTAAATTCCATTTGCCACTGCTCTGCCCACCCGACCAGTAGATTGATATCTTCCTGCAGCCCATGACTTTCCTCTTCATTATCAAAGACATGGTTACCGACCCTTCTCCCACTGCTAACAGTTTCTTCTTATTTACTCTTATTAAAGCCCATGATTTTGAACACCTCTATTAAATCTTCACTTAACCTCGTCGGCTCTAAGGAGAACAACCCCAACTTCTTCAATCTCTCCACTTAACTGAAGCCATCCCTGGTACCATTCGAGTAAATTTCTTCTGCACCCTCTCCAGGACATCCTTCCTAAAGAGTGGTGCTCAGAATTGGACACTAGTGCCACTCCCATGTCCCACTATCACGGTGCTTGCGTGTACTGATCACCCGTGTTGCTAACCCCCCATTCCTAGACAATTAAGTCACGATGGAAATATAAACACAGATTATCAATGAGGGTACTGTGGACTGTACTCACTGTCAGCCAACTCCAGGATTTTCTCCCCAAAGCTTTTGAAGTAGTGATGTCTGACAGCTTGCTGTGCTGTAATCCTTCCCTTACCTTCAAACTGTGGGAGAAAAGAAACCCCATTCAAAACAGTTAATGAGCATTTGGTCATTCTGAGGCAGTCATTTGGTCATTCTCACCCATTTTGAGGTAGTAAGCCCAGCTGTTCAGTACGTGTAGCGCTTTGTGCAAGTTAACACCGTCGACCGCGAAATTCATTTTCCGCCCCCAAGTGAGAAATGGATGGGTAAATCAGTCATTGCACAATTCTCTTAGGGCAGTGAAGCCGAAATCCGTTGCGATAAATTCCCAGAGTGAATGTGGATGAGGCGATGGCTATAGACATTCAGGTGCCAGACGCTTCTTAAAGGGGAGGTTGGACAACTCTGCGCAGGTGCAGTTTCGCCATCGCGGTTGGGTCAGAGCGGCATCATGGCTGAGGGTGCAGCACGCCAGCGTGCCCAGCGCTTTTCCAATGTGGTCCTGGAGGCTTTGATGGAGGCTATGGAGAGGTGAACAGATATCCTGCAGCCAGACTGTGGCGGGAGGCCACCGCCTAGAGTTTTCAGACGTTTGTGGAGGGAGGTGGCACAGCACGTGCCTGCAAGGAGCACAGTGTCCAGAACTGCGACTTAATGCCACAAGACGTTGAACAACCTCACCTTTTCCATAACCTTACGATAGCATAATGTGAACCTCACTGTCTCTCACAATGTACAGTCTGCAGTACCTGCTCCTTCACTATGTGTACCAGCCCATGGTCTCTGTTGCTGAAGAGAGCTGCAAAGATCTGCCTCAGTTCAGCAGCCATACCCTGGGCTTCCATGTGTAGCTCTTCCTTCCTGGTCCCTATTCAGCCCCACCCCTCCTCGCACTACCTTTTCACTCTTTATATGTGTTTGCAAAACTTTAGCCTTACCCTTAATCTTAGCTGGTAGCCACCAAATCACACCATTCACACAGCCCCTCTGTGCAGCTACTGAGAGTCAGATGGACATCTATGCACTTCCATTCAGTAGCAACTCTGCAAGGCACATGTGGCAGACGATTAGTAGCACACTTACTCACACCTTCTGTTTGTCATTTCAGGCGAAACTGGCTCACAACAGATGCCAATGAATGCAGACCAGAGGAGGGGAGCCAGACCTCCAGGCCCTCACGGAGATGGAAGAGCGAGTGTCCACCCTCATCGGCACACAAGTGGGTGCAGACAGTGGGGACACCACCTCGGTGGATGAGCCCATCTTCCTGGGATTTGACAAGCCTGAGGTTCCTGGACCCAGTGGCCTGCAGCAACGCCAAGCGTGAAGGTAAGCTCGGGGGCCAGCTCACCAGAGGGTGAGTCCTGCTGAGCATGACTGAGATGTGGACCTGGATTTGGAGGCTGTGGCGAGAGGGTCTCAGGGGATGCACTGCGAGCTTATGGGTGCGATGGCAAGGATCCCGCAGAGCATGGGTGCACTTGCTGTAAGTTTGGGGGAGGCCACCTCACGCGTTGCCCATGCTTCTAAGCAGCCCATCGAGCCCATCCTTGGCAGGTACCAAAGGATGTTGGAGTCGTCGAGCGAATGTGGTGACCCACAGGTGATGGCACGTGCCATGGCTGATATGGCAGCAACTATCACAGCACAGGCCGATGCTACACAAGGCCATCATGATGTGATGCAGTCACTGGTTGGTGGCACTAACTCTCAGGCTGCTCTCATGCAGACTCAGATTGATGCCACGCAAGCACTGACTGCTGCCATCCTCTCTGGATTCCTCACAGTCCAACGGGGAACTCGCAGTATCAAAGCAGGCCAGCAATCTGTACTCCAGCAGATTGCTCCGGATGCTGAGGTTCTGCCCCGGGGGAGTGGCAGTGTGTTAATGGAAACAAAAGTTGCTGTCCTCTCTCACCATGACAGCATTCCGGCTCCCACCACTGCCACTCCGCCTTTGCACCTGCCGTGGTTGGCTGCCGCTAATGCTGAGGTGGTGCAGTCTGCAGCCAGGCATTCCAGGTCCAGAGCTGGGCCAGGGCGTCCTGCCAGGCCATCTGCAGTCTCTGACTCACAGACACGGCAGCATTCAAGCAGCTTTGCTGCAGGCATGGGGGCCACATTAAGGAGGAGCACTAGGTGTGGGAGGGAGGGGGAAGGGAAGGGGTGGGAAATATGTGTTTGTATATATATTCATGAAGTTGCTTGTGTGTTATACTGTTTTCATGGGCATTTGTTACATTCTGTATGCACATAAGAACATAAGAATTAGGAACAGGAGTAGACTATCTAGTCCCTCGAGCCTGCTCCGCCATTCAACAAGATCATGGCTGATCTGGCCGTGGACTCAGCTCCACTTACCCGCCCGCTCCCCGTAACCCTTAATTCCCTTATTGGTTAAAAATCTATCTATCTGTGACTTGAATACATTCAATGAGCTAGCCTCAACTGCTTCCCTGGGCAGAGAATTCCACAGATTCACAACCCTCTGGGAGAAGAAATTCCTTCTCAACTCGGTTTTAAATTGGCTCCCCCGTATTTTGAGGCTGTGGCCTCTAGTTCTAGTCTCCCCGACCAGTGGAAACAACCTCTCTGCCTCTATCTTGTCTATCCCTTTCATTATTTTAAATGTTTCTATAAGATCACCCCTCATCCTTCTGAACTCCAACGAGTAAAGACCCAGTCTACTCAATCTATCATCATAAGGTAACCCCCTCATCTTCGGAATCAGCCTCATGAATCGTCTCTGTACCCCCTCGAAAGCTAGTATATCCTTCCTTAAGTAAGGTGACCAAAACTGCATGCAGTACTCCAGGTGCGGCCTCACATGAGTTGCTGGTGAACAGTTATTGGTGTGCTACTTGAGGGCATACTCGAGTTAGAGAGAATAAAACGCTGATTTGACCGTTTGCATTGCTGTCATGTGTATTAATGGAAAATTTCACAGAGCTGCGCCATGAGCCTAGCACATAGCGATGGGATTATGAGGCTCAGTCATCATCTGGTCGTTGATTGATCGGAATCGATGCAGAATGAGGCACTGACGTGTGGCCCTTGCAGCGGCAGCATTGGCACTGTGTCTCCTCCGTGGCTGCTGATCCTCCTCCTGGTCTGCCTCGCCATGCTGTGCATCATCATGCTCCTCTACCTCTTCCTCCTCCGGAGGTGGAGCTGCAATCCCCAATGGCAGTTCCTGGGTCCTCATGATGGCCAGGCTGTGCAGCATGTGGCAGACCACAATGAAGCGCAAGACTTGATCAGGGGAGTACTGAAGGTTGCCTCCAGAGCGGTCAAGGCATCGGAAACGCTGCTTTGGTACCCCAATAGTCTGCTCTATGAGGTGGCCGCATGGCTCTCGTAGTGCCGATGCTCAGCACGGGAGTTGGGGTTGTGGAGGGGTGTCATGAACTCGTCTTTGTCACTGAGCAGCCAGCCGCAACCTTCATATGGTGGCTGGAAGAGTCATGGTACAGTGCTCTCCCGCAGGATAAAAGCATCATGTGTGCTGCCAGGATAGTGGGCATTCACTGCGAGGATACACTGCCAGGATAGCGGGCATTCACTGCAAGGATATGCTGCCAGGATAGAGGGCATTCACTGCGAGGATACGCTGCCAGGATAGAGGGCATTCACTGCAAGGATATGCTGCCAGGATAGAGGGCATTCACTGCGAGGATACGCTGCCAGGATAGAGGGCATTCACTGCGAGGATACACTGCCAGGATAGCAGGCATTCACTGCGAGGATACGCTGCCAGGATAGAGGGCATTCACTGCGAGGCTACACTGCCAGGATAGCAGGCATTCACTGCGAGGATACGCTGCCAGGATAGAGGGCATTCACTGCAAGGATACGCTGCCAGGATAGAGGACATTCACTGCAAGGATACGCTGCCAGGATAGAGGGCATTCACTGCGAGGATACACTGCCAGGATAGAGGGCATTCACTGCGAGGATACACTGCCAGGATAGAGGGCATTCACTGCGAGGCTACACTGCCAGGATAGAGGGCATTCACTGCGAGGCTACGCTGCCAGGATAGAGGGCATTCACTGCGAGGCTACGCTGCCAGGATAGAGGGCATTCACTGCGAGGCTACGCTGCCAGGATAGAGGGCATTCATTGCGAGGATATGCTGCCAGGATAGAGGGCATTCATTGCGAGGATATGCTGCCAGGATAGCAGGCATTCACTGCGATGCTACGCTGCCAGGATAGAGGGCATTCACTGCGAGGATACACTGCCAGGATAGAGGGCATTCACTGCGAGGATATGCTGCCAGGATAGAGGGCATTCATTGCGAGGATATGCTGCCAGGATAGAGGGCATTCATTGCGAGGATATGCTGCCAGGATAGCAGGCATTCACTGCGATGCTACGCTGCCAGGATAGAGGGCATTCACTGCGAGGATACACTGCCAGGATAGAGGGCATTCACTGCGAGGATACGCTGCCAGGATAGAGGGCATTCACTGCGAGGATACGCTGCCAGGATAGAGGGCATTCATTGCGAGGATATGCTGCCAGGATAGCAGGCATTCACTGCGAGGATACGCTGCCAGGATAGAGGGCATTCACTGCGAGGCTACGCTGCCAGGATAGAGGGCATTCACTGCGAGGCTACGCTGCCAGGATAGAGGGCATTCACTGCGAGGCTATGCTGCCAGGATAGCAGGCATTCATTGCGAGGATACGCTGCCAGGATAGAGGGCATTCACTGCGAGGCTACGCTGCCAGGATAGCAGGCATTCATTGCGAGGATACGCTGCCAGGATAGAGGGCATTCACTGCGAGGCTACGCTGCCAGGATAGAGGGCATTCACTGCGAGGATATGCTGCCAGGATAGAGGGCATTCACTGCGAGGCTACGCTGCCAGGATAGCAGGCATTCATTGCGAGGATACGCTGCCAGGATAGCGGGCATTCACTTCAAGGATACGCTGCATGTGGTCGCACATCAACTGTACGTTGAAAGAGTGATAGCCTTTGCGGTTGCGAAACACCTCTGAATTCTGGTGTGGTGCACACAATGCCACTTGGGTGCAATCAATGGTGCGCTGAACCATTGGAAAGCTCGCTATCCTGGCGAACCCACATGACCGTTCCTCCTGTTTCCCCCTCATCCATGGGAAACTTTGTGTAGTCCATTCTCCTGCATCTGTGACCATGCGGATGCAGCAATGAGCAGCAACTTTCTGTAGCCTGGAAGGAACCGGAAGCGTAGAAACTGAGCGCCACAGTCACCTTTACTGCGACGGACAGCGAAGTCCTGATCCCGACATCAGCCGCGAGGTCTGACTGCAGGAGATGGCATAGCTTGTGACGACCTCCTTACACGCTGCTCCTACACATGTCTTGGTATGAGAAGTGCTCCCAATAAACCCATAAGGGGGTGGCGGGGGGGTGATGTAAGGCCTCCTGTCCCAACGTCTACCGGGTCTCCTCATTCGTGGCCCCATATTCCCTTCTCTGTAGACGCCGCCTACCAATTGCTTGGAGGAGCCGAAGATGGTGTGCTCGCACTGCACCCTTCTAAATACACACCTCACATCGCTACTGAACTGTAACTTTGAAGACAATCTGCAGCAGCAATCCAAGAGATGCATGCACTCTGCTTATGTGAAAACCTAGCACTCACTGTGACCTCTGAGTAACCCGGCTCATCCCTTTAAGTACCCTCCTGGCATCGGTCAAAGAAGCTGGGACCGCCTGCTGGCGATACGTGAGACGCACAAACCGAATTTCGCGTCTGGGGTGCTAGTGGATCGTTGCACACGTAGTGACGTCATGATCTGGCTGGCGTTAGAGGGCGAGGCGATAACTGTTAGTGCCGCCGGTAAAAGTGAACTGAATTTTGCGGGCGCTGCTGAAATCTTCGCGACTGGGCGTTCGGCAATGAGCAACGCTTTACTGCCACTCCAGGGTGCTAACAGGAGGCGATACCCAACCGAATTTCGCGCCCACCATATTTACATACAATTGCATAGAATTACATAGAATGTACAGCACAGAAACAGGCCATTCGGCCCAAATGGTCCATGCTCCACACGAGCCTTCTCCCACCCATCTTCATCTAACCCTACCATATCCTTCTATTTCTTTATTTCGCATCCCCTAAAATGTATCTCTGTTATTCACCTCAACTAGTCCTCGTGGTAAGGAGTTCCACATTCTCACCACTCTCTGGGTAAAGAGGTTTCCCCTGAATTCCCTATTAGATTTCTTGGTGACTATCTTATATTTATGGCCTCTAGTTTTGGTCTTTCCCACAAGTGGAAGCATTCTTTCTACATCTACCCAATCAAATGCCCTCACAATCTGAAATACCTCGATCAGGTCACCCCTCAGTATTCCCTTTTTTAGAGAAGAGAGCCCCAGCCTGTTCAGCCTTTCCTGATAATTATAACTATAATTATAATTGTAACCTCTCAGTTCTGGTACCACCCGAGTAAATTTGTTTTGCACCCTCTATATCCTTTTAATAATATGGAGACGAGAATTGTGCACAGTATTCCAAGTGTGGTCTAAACAAGGTACGATACTGCTTTTCAATTCTATTCTTCTAGAAATGAATCCCAATGCTCCGTTTGCTTTTTTTAAATGGACTTATTAAGCTGTGTCACTACATTTAGTGATGTGTATCTGAACCCCGAGATCCCTTTGCTCCTCTATCCAACTTAGACTCTGATTTCCCAAGGCATATGTGGACTCCTTATTTTTCCTACCAAAATGCACCACCTCACAATTAGCTATAATGAAATTAATTTGCCCATTCTATAAGATTATTAATGTTTTCTTGTATTTTGTCGCAGTTTTCCTCAGTATTAACTATGCCTCTCAATTTTGATATTGCACTTATGATTCTCGAGTCTAAATTGTTAATGTATGGAACTGCCTCAGCACTTGTACGGCTCAACATTTTTTTTTAAGCTGTAGTATTAGATTGTAACATAATTGGAAAAATGCTTGATAAATGGGATTACCTGCAGTAGTTTGGACAGTAAGTCAATGCCATCAGTGTCCAACCTGGGTGAAAATTAGAGAGAAAGTTATTCTGTAGAAAGGTGATACAGAAAGTGCCCAACTTCTGAAATGTCAGATTGAAAAGCAGCATCAAGCAGCATTGGATATTCTCAGCGGGAGGGGCACAATTCCTATTTGTTGGTCAGGACAAAGGGGAAAGCGTTCATTTCAGTGGGGATTCCGCCAATCGACAGTGGTAATTTCAGTGGATGATCTGTGCGGAAATGGCATAAAGGGCATTTATATTGTTTCCCTGGGTTTCTGATCTTCTGCCCCAGCAAAGGACTACTTGCGGGTACAATGTATGCACCTGTGAGTATGCTCATAGCTGTAGAGCTGTTGCATTGTGAGTGGCTTAGCCAGTCACATGATGTTCACAAGACTCAATAAGAACATAAGAAATAGGAGCAGGAGTCGGCCATTTGACCCATTGAGCCTGCTCCACCATTCAAGATCATGGCTGATCATGGACTCAGCTCCACTTCCTTGCCCGCTCCTCATAACCCTTTACTCCCTATCACTCAAAAATCTGTCTATCTCCGCCTTAAATATATTCAATGACCCAGCCTCCAGAGCTCTCGGAGGCAGAGAATTCCATAGATTTACAACCCCCTGAGAGAAGAAATTTCTCCTCATCTCAGTTTTAAATGGGCAGCCCCTTATTCTAAGACTATGTCCTCTAGTTTTAGTTTCCCCTATGAGTGGAAATATCCTCTCTGTATCAACCTTGTCGAGTCCCCTCATTATCTTACAGGTTTCAATAAGATCACCTCTCATTCTTCTGAACTCCAATGTGTATAGGCCCAACCTACTCAACCTATTTTCATAAGTCGACCCCCTCATCTCCGGAGTCAACCTAGTGAACCTTCTCTGAACAGCCTCCAATGCAATTATATCCTTCCTTAAATACGGAGACCAAAACTGTACACAGTACTCTCGGTGTGGCCTCACCAATACCCTGTACAATTGTAGTAGGACTGCTCTGCTTTTATACTCTTATCTCCCTTGCAATAAAGGCCAACATTCCATTTGCCTTCCTGATTACTTACTGTACCTGCATAGTAACTTTTTGCACAAGGACCCCCAGGTCTCTCTGTACTGCAGCACTTTGCAATTTTTCTCCATTTAAATTATAATTTGCTTTTCTATTATTTCTGCCAAAATGGATAACCTCACATTTTCCCACATTATACTCCCATCTGCTAAATTTTTGCCCACTCACTTAGCCTCTATATCCCTTTGCAGATTTTTTGTGTCCTCCTCACAATTTGCTTTCCCACCCATCTTTGTACCATCAAACTTGACTACATTACACTCGGTCCCTTCATCCAAATTATTAATATAGACTGTAAATAGTTGAGGCCTCAGCACCGATCCCAGCGGCACCCCACTAGATACTGGTTGCCAACCAAAAAATGACCCATTCATCCTGATTCTCTGTTTTCTGTTAGTTAGCCAATCCTCAATTCATGCTAATATATTACCCCGAACCCTGTGAACTTTTATCTTGTGCAGTAACCTCTTATGTGGCACCTTATCGAATGCCTTCTGGAAATCCAAATACACCACATCCACTGGTTCCCCCTTATCCACCCTGCTCGTTACATCCTCAAAGAACTCCAGCAAATTTGTCAAACATGATTTCCCTTTCATAAAACCATGTTGACTCTGCTTGATTGAATCATGCTTTTCCAAATGTCCCGTTACTGCTTCCTTAATAATGGACTCCAGCATTTTCCCAACGACAGATGTTAGGCTAACTGGTCTATAGTTTCCTGCTTTTTATCTGTCTCCTTTTTTAAATAGTGGCATTACATTTACGATTTTCCAATCCGCTGGGACTGCACCAGAATCTAGGGAATTTTGGTAGATTACAACCAATGCATCCACTATCTCTGCAGACACTTCTCTTAAGACCCTAGGATGCAAGCCATCAGGTCCAGGGGACTTGTCCACCTTTAGTCCCATTATTTTACCTAGTACTATTTCATTCGTGATAGTGATTGTATTAGTTCCTCTCTCCCTATAGCCCCTTGATTATCCACTATTGGGATGTTTTTCGCATCTTCTACCGTGAAGACTGATACAAAATATTTGTTCAACGTCTCTGCCATTTCCCTGTTCTCCATTATTAATTCCCAGTCTCATCCTCCAGGAGACCAACATTTACTTTAGCCACTCTTTTCCTTTTTATATACCTATAGAAACTCTTACTATCTGTTTTTATATTTTGTGCTAGTTTACTTTAATAAGTAAACTTGAATAAAACCCCAGTCAGTTGAGTCTAGATCATCCACGATGAGGTATGCAGTTATGAGCCTGGTGGATGAGCTGGTAATGTGTAGTGTGATTGTTAAAGCTTTGCTAATAAACCAACTAGTTCTTAATAACAATGTGTTGCTATGAATTCTTAAGCAAAGAACCCATGAAGCAAAAACATTACAGGGGGAACCCCCCCCAAATATAGACTAGCCCAAATTCTCTGCTCACTATATGCACCGGCTGCAAAATACTCAGTGATAGCAGTGAGGCCTAGACACTGGTAGAATGAATTGGAGGAGGCTATCTGGAGCAGATTCCGATGGTCAGTGGGCCTTCTGCCCACTATGAGTCTCCTTACAGGCCAAGGTAAAACACGAACTAAAATTGTTGAAGACTGACTTTAAGGTCACTTCATTCAGTTCAATTCCTGAAAATCATTGAATTTACAGAGTGAGTTAACATTGAACAACAGCTCCTCAAGCTTATTTATTAAACCTATTTCAGCAAAACAAAAGAGAAATGCCACAAAGTCCTACTGACACAAGCATCTGCCATGGTCTGAAGCAGGCGAGATCTTCACAAAAGACACCGCTTTTCTTAATAAGCGATGGGATTCCAGGAATTTGGTACAACACCGTATTAGGTCAGTGTCCTTTCAGCTCTCTTATAGGATAGAAGTCTCCTCCTGTCTCTCGTATGATTGGTTAGGAAATGCAGGGCATCAGTCCACTGAACACAAAAAAAGTGGTTTTGATAAACAGAAAATTAACAGCAATTTGGCAACTGATGGCTTTCAGTTCCAGGTGAGTTTGGGTACATTTCCATTGTCCATCTTTCCAGTGCAATACACTGAAATGTGTTATCCAAATAGAGCCAAAATGGCTGCCACTTGGTGTAGGTATCTGGCATGTTAGACTCATCTTTTCATTGAGATAAATTGAGGATTAACATGTGCAACACAATAAGTTTACTTGAAACACAAATAAAACCACTGGCTCAGTGTCACAGCTGACAGGAACTGTACAACAATACAACACGGCCTACTCATTGAACAGACTCACTTTACTCACCCAGTAACTGTCATAGGCATGTACAGGGTTGGAGATGGCCACAGATTGTGTGTACAGTTACATAGTGGTTATGTCACTGGACTAGTAATCCAGAGGCCTGGACTAATGATCCAGAGATATGAGTTCAAATCCCACCACGGCAGCTGGGGAATTTAAATTCAGTTAATAAATAAATCTGGAATAAAAAAGTTAGTATCAGTAATGGTGACCATAAAACTACCAAATTGTTGTAAAAACCCATCTGGCTCACTAATGTCCTTTAGGGAAGGAATCTGCCATCCTTACCTGGTCTGGCCTATATGTGACACCAGATGCACGTGGTTGCAACTTAACTGCCCTCTGAAATAGCCTTGCAAGCCACTCAGTTGTATAAGGTGGCTCACCACCACCTTCTTGAGGGCAGTTAGGGATGGGCAATATGTGCTGGCCTTGCCTGCGAAGCCCACATCCCGTGAACGAATAAATGTTAAAAAGTCCAAGTGCTAAGGTTCAGAAAGTATCAGTCCTTTCTCTGACAATTATCCATTGCCATCCATCTTTGTTTGATTCTGCCTGTCAAGCCCCTTGGAACATTTTTTTACATTACAGACACTAATATGAATGCAGATTGTTGTTTTTCGAGGAGGAAACTTACTCTCCTTGGTTCATGCTGATAGTTGATTCCTTCCTCACTTCTAGTTTCTAACAATTCCCTCGATCACAACCTTCTAATCTCTCTATTTTAACAGTGGCCAGTACTCCTCAGTACTTTCCTCTCTTGCTCCTTATCCTCTAATACAATGGCCCAAACACTCCTCGTGCAATCTTCTGAAGATTGCACGAGGAGTAAGAAGAGAGGAAAGTACTTGCACCATTTCCTGTTCCAGCTTCTTGTTTGCCAGAACCTCACTCCCTCAGTTACATGCAAGCTTCACTCAGAGGGTTGTGAATCTTTGGAATTCTCTGCCCCAGAGGACTGTGGATGTTGAGTCTTTGAGTATATGCAAAGCTGAGATAGATAGATTTTTGGATTCTAGGAGAATCAAGGGATATGGAGATCAGGCGGGAAAGTGGAGTTAGAATCATAGAATGGTTACAGCACAGGAGGCCATTCGGCTTGTCGAGCCCGTGCTGGCTCTCTGCAACAGCACCTCAGCTAGTCTCCCGCCCCCGCTCTTTCCCCATAGCCCTGCAAATTATTTTCCTTCAGGTACTTATCCAGTTCCCTTTTGAAAGCCGGAATTGAATCTGCCTCCACCACCCTCTCAGGCAGTGAATTCCAGATCCTAACCACTCGCTGCATAAAAATGTTTTTCCTCATGTCGCCTTTGGATCCTCTGCCAATCATCTTAAATCTGTGTCTTCTGGTTCTCGACCCTTCCTCCAATGGGAACAGTTTCTCTCTATCTGCTCTGTCCAGGCCCCTTGTGATTTTGAACACCTCTATCAAATCTCCTCTCAACCTTCTCTGTTCTAAGAAGAACAAGAGTTGAGATCAATGATCAGCCATGATCTTATTGAATGGCAGAGCAGGCTCAAGGGGCCGTATGGTCTACTTCTTCTCCTATTTCTTATGTTCTTAAGCTGAATCTACCCTGAGGTAAGGTCAGGGTTTCACACCCACAGGGCTTTCAGTAGTAGTAAGCTAGCACTGACAATAAGGAGATTGAATAATTCATGAATCATTCTGAAAACCTCAAATGTGCAACAGTGAAGAAAAAGCAATTGAATAGGGTGGCTAGAGTTTGGGATTATGTAACGTGACCATGTATACTAACTGTGCTCACTTACATAACACTGAAATTGTGACGTTGGCAATATTGGTTCCTTTGTTTCTGGTGCACGCATGTCATCAATGGGAAGGGTGGGCTTTGGCAGAAGACTAGCCGTGTCTCCTAATTGTAATGGGTACCCATGGCCCATAAAATGGATACGGCCAGATAGACCTGGAACACAATTGGCTGGGGCAGAATATTTAGCAAAGCACCATCTCTTAAACCACTGCTGCTCACCCTTAAAGGGGACCAAAGGGCCAGACAGAGAGAACTGCCTGTCTCAGGAGATACTTGGGCAGGAAGTGCAGCAAAGGAGGGTGGCACTATATGATCCCAAGAAACAGCCACAACCACCGTGAGCCACAGCATGGGACCGCCATAGCTAAAGCTGTTGGTGGAGATGGCTCTGGGCATATTTGACTGTCAGTCTGTGGAAGGTGTAGGGGAGGGAGAGTTTGGAGGTTTGCAGCCCTGCCCAGCCATCTTCTATCTTCCATTGCTACCCTTACTCACTCAGTGACAAGTAGACATACAATATATCATCATAGGCAGTTGCTCGAGTCAAGAATGACTTGCTTCCACGCCAAAAAGTTCACAGGTGTTTCAATGAAGGACCTAATATTCTGGATCCAGACCTACATCCTGAAGGGTGGAAGATGCCTGTGCGTGGATTTTTTTAACACGGGGTGGCCATTACACGCCAGCCACCACACGGGCTTGACAGAGCTAGGTCTTGGTCCAGTGGCAATGATTATCCAAGACAACTGGAGACCAGCTCTGCTGCACGGACCTAGTGCGCACACATAATTGCAGTGTGGGCTGGCCCGTGCTGCCCCTGGGCCTGCACCTCTTCTGGGCCCCGAACTCGCGCCTCTCCTTGGCCCCGATCACGTCCCTCTACAATCTCTCGCCACTCCTTCGCCCCGACCTCGATGCTCCTGCAGTACCTGCCCGCGCTCCAATCAGCGACCTGGATCTTGGTAACGTCCAATCCTCACTACTGTTGCTCTCCTGTTCCAGCATGTGCTGCTCCCTGGACTGCTACGCTGCTACGCTATTCCTTCTGCTCCCCGGCCTGCTCCGATGGTGCTTGCAGGCCGGGGGCAAGTGTTATCCAATATATATACCTTGGCGCTTAATCCTGCTGTAAGGCATTCCATCTCTTCCGATAGACTCTTTCCCAGATGTGGAAAAAACAGTTTGTGCAGGAACATCAGCTCCACGCACCATCACAGATTCAGACACCACGGAACATTTAGTCCATGTGAGGAATGAGCTCTGGGTGAAGACAACTCACCAGTGAATAGGAGCAAGTAAAGGCAGTGGCAGCAAACCGCTGTCCAGGCTTTTCTCCCAGGCGCATCCCAGGTGCATGGGCACGGGACCTCAGAAAACAGAGACGTTGCGCCCAGACTCTGGGTCTGGGTCTCTGGAAACCATTAGCTCCAACTTGCAGGAGTCACTGCTGGATTTACCAGACTGGCTGATTGCTAGAGAGAACCAAGAGGCTTCACACTCCTCAGCAGTGCCTTGTGGAATTTATTTAAATTAGTTTGTAGACTGTGGGCATCATTGACAAGGCCACATTTATTATACTGAGATGGTTAATGGGCCTTCTTCTTGAATTGCTGCAGTCCGTGTGGTCATGATGCTCCCCTGATGGTGTTCGATGTTCGATAGGAGTTCCAGGATTTTGATCCAGTGACAGTGTGACCTGGAGGTGATAACTTTCCCGTTATATTGCTGCTTGTCCTTCTCAGTGCTAGAGGTCTTGGGGCTTGAAGGTTCTCCTGAATGTGAGTGTAGTGAGTTCCTGTAGTGCACTATGGTGTACTATATACTTCATCCACTTGAGACCTGTAAATGGTGAAGAGACTTTGAGGGGCCAGGAGGTGTGCCACTGGTTGGAGGGTATGTGGCCTCTGCCCTTGTAGACACAGTGTTGATATGCCTAGTCCAGTTAAGTCCCTGGTCAATGGTGACCCTCCAAATGTTGATGGTGGGGGACTCGGTGATGATAGTGCTGCTAAAGGTCAGGCAGAGGGAGTTGGCCCTTTTCTGAATGAAAACACCTTTGC
This sequence comes from Pristiophorus japonicus, assembly GCF_044704955.1. Taxonomy (NCBI): domain Eukaryota; kingdom Metazoa; phylum Chordata; class Chondrichthyes; family Pristiophoridae; genus Pristiophorus; species Pristiophorus japonicus. The sequence goes on along the minus strand of NC_091988.1, from coordinate 106,591,510 downwards.
TGACCACTTATGTGGCATGAATTCTACCTTTCACTTGTCAGCCCAAGCTTGGATGTTGTCCAGCTCCTGTTGTAGGCTGGCATGGGAGGTTTTATTATCAGAAGAGTTGCGGCTGGAACTGAACACGGTGGAATTGTCAGAGTAAGCCCCACTTCTGACCTTATGATGCAGGATGATTGTTGTTGGAGCAGCTGTGGATTGTTTGCCGCAGATTTCTTGTGCAGAGGAACTCCTGCAGTGATGTCCTGGGAGTGCGAGAGTGGGCTTCTGACAACCACAACTATCGACCTTTGTTTCAGCCACATGATTATCCCTTTGATCTCCACTGACCTCAGTTTGCTCAAGCACCTTGGTGCCAGTGAAATTTGTTACTTTGATGGCGAGGATCGCTACATAGAAACATAGAAAATAGGTGCAGGAGTAGGCCATTCGGCCCTTCTAGCCTGCATTACCATTCAATGAGTTCATGGCTGAACATGCAACTTCAGTACCCCATTCTTGCTTTCTTGCCATACCCCTTGATCCCCCTAGTAGTAAGGACTTCATCTAACTCCTTTTTGAATATATTTAGTGAATTGGCCTCAACAACTTTCTGTGGTAGAGAATTCCACAGGTTCACCACTCTCTGGGTGAAGAAGTTTCTCCTCATCTCGGTCCTAAATGGCTTACCCCTTATCCTTAGACTGTGTCCCCTGGTTCTGGATTTCCCCAACATTGGGAACATTCTTCCTGCATCTAACCTGTCTAACCCCGTCAGAATTTTAAACGTTTCTATGAGGTCCCCTCTCATTCTTCTGAACTCCAGAACTCTCACCTCCTTTCTGTCATTCAGCTCTTGTGTCCATGTCTGGGTCAAAGCTGTGATGAAGTCTGGAGAAGGATGATTCTGAGCAGGTTATTGGTGAGTAGCGGTGGCTTGTGTCACTATTCATAACTCCTTCTATCACAGCCAGGGAGGAGGCTGATTGGGCAAGAATTATTTGGGTTAGATTTACCCTGCTTTGTATGAACAGATATATCTGGGCATCTTTTACATTGTTAGGTAGGTATCAATGAGATAGTTATTGGGGTAGGTATCAATGAGGTGGGGGGGGTCAACTAGCTCTTGTGCACAGGTCTTCAGCACGGCAGGCAGGATGTTATCAGTCAGGGCCCATAGTCTTTGCTGTATCCAGTGCACTCAGCACAGTTCTCAATGTGACGTGAAGTGAACTGTTTTGGCTAGGCACAGGCCTGTATGAAAGTGGGAGTCCTGGGAGGAGGCTGAAAAGGATCATTCATTTGGCACATTTAATGCTTGTAAACACACCAGTCTTGTCTCTTGCACTCAGCTGCTGGACTGATTGAGGATGGGGTGATAGAGCCGCCATAATTTACCACCATCCTTTATTGGATGTGGCAGGTCTACAGTTGGTGGAGGGGCGGTTTAGCACTTTCTATAGCCTGCTGCTGCTTCACTCATTGTAAGGTATGCCTGGAGCTGCTCCTGGCACACACTTCTTCACCTGGCATTGAACCAGGGTTAATATCCGACCTGGAGCAGTGAGGGATGTACCAGTCCATTCAATTTACAGATTGTGGTGGAATACAATTTTGCTGCTGCTGATGGCCCACAGTTCCTCATGGAGGGCCCGTGCAGGCTGCTAGATCATTTGAGTAGGTTGTGTTGGTACCCTCAATTCCTGATGTAGGTTTAGGCTGGCAGCTATGTCCTTCAGTTCTTGTGGACATTGATTTAAGGACGCAGGGCATCCTACAAGGATCCCAGCACGTGGGGCATGACAGGAGAAGGGATAAGGTGACTGCACGTCTGTCCAACTCAACCAGCCCTGCAAAGGATTGAAGTGCTAGTTAGTGACCAATCTGACGGACACTTCTCAGACATGGCTTCAATTGCAGCAGGGCCATGTCATGACCTCACAAGCAGAGGTACACCACCACCTTCACCTCTCAAGGGCCATGCTGACTGACAGCAGCCTGCCTCCATACCTGCTCCTCACATTCAGAGAGCACTTGGACGAAGCAGGGCAAGCAGACCAGTCACTCAGGGGAAGCATCACCCGATAAATGTGGAACACCAGTTCTTCTTAGTGCAGTGCTTCTGTTGACAAGGGCTATGTTGAGGTTCCAACTGATAAAAGGTTGGTACAAGATGGCAGTCAAGCTACAGTAATAAGATTTGGACAGCATGTTGTTTCTGGGTACAGTCTGATGTTGCAGTAGTCTACAATACTTGTGCAGGGGAGGGATCTGGAAGTCATTGGGAGCAGTTATCAACAATCCTCTCGACTGCAACTCTGCTTCCTTTACTTGCTCCTCATCATGTGCTACATCCACACCCGACATTTCCTCCTCATCCTGCAGAATGACAACTCCTCTCTGAAATGCTGCTTGATGTAACACGCAGTGGACAGTGATTATTTTGAACACTTTAGCGGGGTTTTTAAGGAGCCCAGTGCCCGAGTTGTTCAAACAGAAGATCTTTGCTGGAGCTTGCTAATTATGTGCTCCACATTTATTCTGTCTGAATAATACACATGCTTCATTATATTTACATTCTGCTGCTGTTTGGGCTCGATCTCCCGCAACATCTGCCTAATCTATGTGAGCCTTCAAATGAAGCAGGTACCATTGAGGGATTGTAAAGGCGGCACCACAAGCGCTCTGGATAACGGACACTGACTTGCTTTGCAATGTGTCTACCTGCACCTGAATTGATGTCATAAACCACACCCAGTACCATGGGCAATCCTGTTCTGCACCCTTTCCAACTCCTTTCCACAGGCAAATTAATGACCGCAATTCCTCCAACAAACAAAGTATTAGCAAATATGTGGCAGAATAGTGCAAAGTGATACATTTTGGTAGGACTAGTGAGGAGAGGCAATATAAACTAAAGGGTACAATCCTAAAGGGGGTGCAGGAACAGACACCTGGGGGTACATATGCACAAATCATTGAAGGTGGAAGGGCAGGTTGAGAAAGCGGTTAATAATGCATACGGGATCCTGGGGCTTCATAAATAGAGGCATAGGGGTAAAAATTCACCCCCACGGGAGACGGGTTGCACCTACCGTTTTTCCCATGTTTTCACCACCGCGGTGGATGCGGTGGCCTCTTGCGCGAAATTCAGCTCTTTGTCTTTTTTTTTTGAGTGGGGCGGAAGTTGGTCATAATGGGGCGGAGGTGGGGGGCGCTATCAGTCCTCAGCGTAGCGCATCACCACGTCTCTCCCTTTCACTTAAGGGGGAGGACCGGCGTGAGCTGTGCCATTGTTTTAGTTTGGTCCACTGGGCCACCAGGGAGGGTATCGGCCGGGCCAGCGACCTGGCACCCAAGAGAGAGTGAAAGGCTGCCTGTTGGCAGCCCGGCCAAACCCGGGGGCATAATTGTTGGGCCGCCCTTACAGTCAGCCGACAAAAAAAATTAAGATGGCGGCCATTAATAGTGGCCGCACCGCCATTTTGCACACACTGCACATACACAGTGCACCGACAGAAACACCTGTCGGGGACACCGTGCGGCGGCCGCAAGATTGTTTTAGGTGAATTTTGCTTCCGGGAGATCGACGCTGCGTGCTTTGATGACTCACTTAGGAGGGTTTGGCAGCAGCGGGGCGGAAGTGGGCACCGCCGGGTAAACCACCGAGGAGAATTTCGTGAGCGACGGCCATTCGACACCACCACGAGGCCGTTGCTTTCCGGCAGTAATGGGCCTTTTCAGGAGGCTGAATTTCAGCCCCATAGAGTACAAAAGCAAGGAATTATGATGAATCGTTATAAAACACTGGTCTGACCTAAACTGGAGTATTGTGTCCAATTCTGGGCACTGCACTTTAGGAAGGATGTGAAGGCCTTAGAGAGGGTGCAGGATCGATTTACAAGAATGGTTCCAGGGATGAGGGACTTCAGTGACGTGGATAGACTGGAGAAGCTGCGGTTGTCTCCTTGGAGCAGAGAAGGTTGAGAGGAGATTTGATCGAGGTGTTCAAAATCATGAGGGGTCTGGACAGTGTAGATGGAGAGAAACTGTTCCCATTGGTGGAAGGGTCGAGAACCAGAGGACACAGATTTAAGGTGATTGGCAAAAGAACCAAAGGCAACCATGAGGAAAAACATTTTTACGCAGCGAGTGGTTAGGATCTGGAATGCGCTGCCTGAGAGGGTGGTGGAGGCAGACTCAATCGGGGCTTTCAAAAGGGAACTGGATAAGTACCTGAAGGGAAAGAAATTGCAGGGCTACAGGGAAAGGGTGGGGGAGTGAGACTAGCTGAGGTGCTTTTGCAGAGAGCCGGCACAGGCTCGACGGGCCGAACGGCCTCCTGCTGTGCTGTAACCATTCTATGATTCTATGATTGGAGACTTGGGGGAAACGCCTATGATCGACATACTGGCTCTCTGGGAGAGAACCCCTGTGATAAAAAATAATAGCATAAAATTAGAATGTTGTAGAACATTTCAAAGCTATGGGAAGAGCCATCCTATCTGCAAATTAGCCTCAATGAACAGTTCCAGCGAAGAGCAGGGCCCCGAATTTGCTCCCCGCCTGAAACGGGGCACGCGCACAATGTTTCTATGGTTTTTACCGCCATGGTGGTTGAGGTGGCCTCGAGTGAAATTCCACTCTTTGATTGTTTTTCAGTCGGATCCGGAAGTCGCTTGTAATGGGGGCAGAAGTTGGGGCGCAAGTACAGCAGAGGGGCGGAAGTTGAGGAGTGTAGTGACCGCCGCGATGACATCATCACAGCACCGCATCACCACAGCTCTCCCTTCATATAACGGGGAGAGCCTTTGCGATGGTTTAACTTCGGTCCACTGGGCCAGCAGGGAGGGTTTCGGCTGGGTCAGCGGCCTGGCACCCAAGAGGGGGTGTGTGTCAGGCTGCATGTTGGCAGCCCGGCCGAACCCGGGGGCATAATTGTCGGGCCGACCTGGCAGTTGGCTGACAGAAAAAAACATGGCAGCAGCGACAGTGTGTCCTCCCCTTTAAGGGAAGCCGCACTGCCACTGCAGAAGGCCTCAGCCTCACTCACCACAGTGAAAAACCTTGCTTTGGCACTGCCGGGCGGGCCTAAGATCTTCATAGCGGAATTTCGCCGTCGTGGAGGTAGATCACAGTGTTCACAGTGATGACACACTTAGCACGGATCGGCAGCAGCAGAGTGGTAGGAGGGAGTGGGGCACCGCCAGGATAACACAAGAGCGGAATTTTGATAATGGCGGCCATTGCACTCCGCATTGTTGCCGCCACTTCCCGGCGTTAAGAGACCTTAATGAGAGGGGCAATTTCGGCCTCCAGGTGTGCAAACAGATTTGCTGACACACTCGGGCAGGAATATCAGGCTCTACAGTGATGGGTGTAGCAATACGCTTCAGGTGTATCTGCATTTACAAATTCATCTTCCTGCTCAAAATCCTGGAGCACAATAAAAACCCCACAAAATAAATTCTTCCCCCTCAGCATTTCCACTGCAGCAACAAATCACAACCATTGGGAAACAGACATAGAATGCAAGAAAGGCCACTCTCCACATCAAAACAAACCAGTGCAGATAAATATCCATGCCTCTTCTGAAAAACATAACCTTCGATTAAAGTTTGGGAATGGTGGCTCCACTTTGTATCCACCTTCAGCAGGCCAGCTCAGTGGATCGGCCATGCAGCCACTTTCTATGGTGGAGATGAGTGCCAGGATTGGAGTTTGAAACATCATGAATGTCAATGTGGGACCCCATGGTGCTATCCCCTCTATTGATGCTGGTTGGCCGTACAGTCACCCCTTCACTTTGTGGCTGCTGTGAACCAGGACCCGTTCACATATCACCTCAAAATCATGACCTCAACTGAATGAGGGGATTTAAGCCAATATGACAAGGTTGGGGATTGTCTCCATTTGAGAGCAGAGAGGGAGCAGGATTCTTAAAGCTACTGGCATAGAAGCAGAAGGCTTACTTGAAGTAAATAGTGAATCATCTCAGACGAGAAAGGGAAAGATATAATACGTGGTGAATTTTAATATGTGTGGTCACAGTGGGGAACACTTTTTAAAATGCAGCATCCAGGATTGCTCCATAAATTATAATAGGGAATAAGGAAATGGCAGAACAATTAAACAAATACTTTGTGTCTGTCTTCACGGAAGAAGATGCAAAAAATCTCCCAGAAATAGTGGAGAACCAAGGGTCTAGCGAAAATGAGGAACTGAAAGAAATTAGTATTGGTAAAAAAAAAGTACTGCAGAAATTAATGGAACTGAAAGCGTATAAATCCCCTGGACCTGATGGCCTACATCCTAGGGTTTTGAAAGAGTTGGCTATAGAGATAGCGGATGCATTGTTGTCATCTTCCAAAATTCCCCAGATTCTAGAACGGTTCCCGCAGATTGGAAGGTAGCAAATGTAACCCCGTTATTTAAGAAAGGAGGGAGAGAGAAAACAGGGAACTACAGACCAGTTAGTCTGACACCAGTAGTAGGGAAAATGCTAGAATCTATTATTAAGGACGTAGTAACAGGACACTTGGAAAATAATAATAGGATTGGGCAGATTCAGCACGGATTTATGAAAGGGAAATCGTGTTTGATAAATCTGTTAAAAATTTTTGAGGTTGCAAATAGAAGAATAGATAAGGGGGAACCAGTGGATGTGATGTATTTGGATTTTCAGAAGGCATTCGATAAGGTGCCACACAAAAGGTTATTAATTAATTAGGGCTCATGGGATTGGGGGTAATATACTAGCATGGATTAAGGATTGGTTAATGGACAGAAAACAGAGAGTAGGGATAAACGGAGTCATTTTTGGGTTGGCAGACTGTAACTAGTGGGGTACCACAAGGATCGGTGCTTGGACCCCAGCTATTCACAATCTGTATCAATGATTGGGATGAAGGGATCAAATGTAATATATCCAAGATTGCTGATGATACAAAGCTAGGTGGGAATGTAAGTTGTGAAGAGACTTCACGGGGATATAGACAGGCTAAGTGAGTGGGCAAGAGCATAGCAAATGAAATATAATGTGGAGAAATGTGAAATTATCCACTTTGGTAGGAAAAATAGAAAAACAGAATATTTTTTAAATGGTGTGAGATTGGAAAATGTTGGTAATCGGAGGGACCTAGGTGTCCTTGTACACCAATCACTGAAAGTTAACATACTGGTACAGCAAGTGATTAAGAAAGCAAATGGTATGTTGGCCTTTATTACAAGAGGATTTGAGTAAAAGAGTAAATATGTCTTATTACAATTATATAGGGCCCTGGTGAGACCGCACCTGGAGTATTGTGTACAGTTTTGGTCTCCTTACCTAAGGAAGGATATACTTGCCATAGAGGGAGTGTAACGAAGGTTCACCAGACTGATTCCTGGGATGGAAGGATTGTCCTATGAGGAGAAATTGAGTAGACTAGGCCTATATTCTCTAGAGTTTGGAAGAATGAGAGGTGATCTCATTGAAACACACAAAATTCTTAGAGCTTGACAGGGTAGATGCAGGGAGGATGTTTCCCCTGGCTGGGGAGTCTAGAACCAGGGGTCACAGTCTCAGAATAAGGGGTCGGCCATTTAGGACTGAGATGAGAAATTTCTTCACAGGTCTCCTTAGTGAATCTTTAGAATTCTCTGCCCCAGAGGGCTGTGGATGCTCAGTCGTTGAGTATATTTAAGACAGAGATCGGTATTTTTGAATATTAAGGGAATCAAGGGATATGGGGATAGTGCAGGAAAGTGGAGTTGAGGTAGAAGATCAGCCATAATCTTATTGAATGGCGGAGCAGGCTCGAGGGGCCGAATGACGAGCTCCTGCTCCTAATTCTTATGTTCTTAGACCAGTGTGGTTCTAATCCAACAAGAAAAGGAGTATTGCTTGAATTCGTTCTGGGAAACAAAGTGGGGCAAATAACTGATGAGTATAAAATAACTGGGAAATCGTGACCACAACGTAGTTCAGGTCAATGTAAGGACAGTAAATGATACAGAAGAGTCAAATATAAGGGAGCTGGACTGGAGAAAGACAAAGCTCGAGGAGATAAAGGGGTTGTGGGACAAATTAACTGGGTGTAAAAGTGAGTAAACAGGTCACAGGACCAGCACTGGGAAAGCTACAAATGTGAGATGTATAGAGTACAAAATAAGGAAAGCGAAAAGGATGTGTGTTAGAGTAGTGGGGAGGCAAAACGCATAATGTGAAAAAAAGACAAGCAGAAAATACAAAAGAAAATTGTGACGGTTTTTTATAAGCGTATAAACAGTAAAAGAATTGTTGGAGAGGGTCGGAACGCTCCGTGATGAAACAGGGAGTGACTTCTGGAGGATGCAGTATGGCTGAGATATTAATATTTTGCACTGGCCTTTACAAATAATGGGAGTGAGAATCTAGGTCAGCTTGCTCATCCATCCTGCAGGCTTCTCCGTCATCCACACAGGCAGCAAGAACCTCAGACCTGTTGGATAAGGACAAATGCCAAGGCTCCTCCAGCACTGGTCCCTTACCTGCTTGAGTTGCAGTTACACCCTCCTGTCCCTGACCAGTAACCAGACCTGTACCACTACCTAACCCCAGTATCGCCCCGGAACCCACCCCAAGAGAAACCACAATTCCGCGCCTGGTGCAGAAAGTCCCGACCTGAGTCGGTTACCGCCCCCAGTAATTTCTCCCCCGGGGTATATCACTGTACTGGATGGAAAGGGAGATTATGGTTTTTGTGATTTGTAATGCAGTGTGCTTAAACTATTCCTCAACTCATTCCAAGGATCAAATTAGCAATAAACCACATGACTGGCAACTAGTTATTAGATTCACGACAACCCATCACACCTTGGAGCATGGTTGATAAGAGGTTCTGCCTTATATCGGGGGAAATGATAGGCCTTGAACTCCTCGTGGGATGAGATTCCTGGCCAAGTCTCCTCAGTTGGAGTCCCTGTAAATCAAAGGCACAAAATTACTGCCATCTGGTGAGGATTTCAAGAACAAATGCATGTTCAGTGAGAACTGTGACGTCTTCTCACCCAAGATTCGGAATATCAGATGCAATTGATCCTCCACCGTGGACCCAGGGAAGTATGGGCGCCCTGTTCCCATCTCGTAAAATATGCAGCCGACACCCCTACAGAGAATCACAAGAAAACACATACCACAATGTGAGTCAAACCAGGACGGTTGGTAAACGGCAGCTAGAGAAATAACAAACACTGATCCTCACCCATTCACGACACTTTGTGATATTGTAGAGGAGCTGAGGTGAATGTCACGTTTTAGCCCAGCTTAAACACCTGGATGAACAATCATCATAGACTTGGATATGCACTGAGCCCTTACACGCTTCACCAACTGGGGAATAACCCCACCGACCCTACCCCATCATCCACCCTCCGTTACTGGGAATATCCCACTGACCCTACCCCATCATCCACCCTCCGTTACTGGGAATATCCCACTGACCCTACCTCATCATCCACCCTCCGTTACTGGGAATATCCCACTGACCCTACCCCATCATCCACCCTCCGTTACTGGGAATATCCCACTGACCCTACCTCATCATCCACCCTCCGTTACTGGGAATATCCCACTGACCCTACCTCATCATCCACCCTCCGTTACTGGGAATATCCCACTGACCCTACCTCATCATCCACCCTCCGTTACTGGGAATATCCCACTGACCCTACCCCATCATCCACCCTCCGTTACTGGGAATATCCCACTGACCCTACCTCATCATCCACCCTCCGTTACTGGGAATATCCCGCTGACCCTACCTCATCATCCACCCTCCGTTACTGGGAATATCCCGCTGACCCTACCTCATCATCCACCCTCCGTTACTGGGAATATCCCACTGAACCTACCCCATCATCCACCTTCCGTTACTGGGAATATCCCACTGACCCTACCTCATCATCCACCCTCCGTTACTGGCAATATCCCACCGGCCCTACCCCATCATCCACCCTCCGTTACTGGGAATATCCCACTGACCCTACCCCATCATCCACCCTCCGTTACTGGGAATATCCCACCGACCCTACCTCATCATCCACCCTCCGTTACTGGGAATATCCCACTGACCCTACCCCATCATCCACCCTCCGTTACTGGGAATATCCCACTGACCCTACCTCATCATCCACCCTCCGTTACTGGCAATATCCCACCGGCCCTACCCCATCATCCACCCTCCGTTACTGGCAATATCCCACCGGCCCTACCTCATCATCCACCCTCCGTTACTGGGAATATCCCACCGACCCTACCCCATCATCCACCCTCCGTTACTGGCAATATCCCACCGGCCCTACCTCATCATCCACCCTCCGTTACTGGCAATATCCCACCGGCCCTACCCCATCATCCACCCTCCGTTACTGGGAATATCCCACCGACCCTACCTCATCATCCACCCTCCGTGACTGGGAATATCGTCCCCCCGCCCCAACACTGACTATACCCCATCACTCCACTCTCGTGAGTGACCAGAACTGTGCACAGTACTCTAAGGAGACCAGAACTGTAGACAGTCCTCTAGAGAGCCAAGAACCGTGCACAGGACTCTAGAGAGACCAGGGGGTCGAAATTCGTTACCGCCATTTTTGAAGCGTTGCCACCGTATAAGAGAAATGTTTAATGCCTGGCTTCAGGCGTGGTCCCCAAACGCGAAATTCAGTGTTGACACCTAAAGAATTGATAGCAGCATAAAGTCATGGCGTTGCACACTTACTGGAGGTGCTACGCTGTGTTAAGTGGGCCGTTAAGCATAGGCTCAACATCCGGGAGTTAGGCAGCATTTGGAGCTGCGCCAGACACAGTAACCCCACCTGGATTAAATTGAGGTGTTGATTAGATGGCTATATTCGCTTCCTACGCACTCATTCAGACTGTGAGCATAGCAGACCCAGCAGCAGCTTGTCAGCGTGTCCATCGGTTCACGGACACCACAGTCAATACACTGCTCGAGTCCCTGCAGAGGCGTGGGCAGGTGCTGTGGACAGTGGCTTGGAGGAGACCACAACCCCAAACATACCGAAGGCTATGGTGGGAGATGGCAGGGCATGAAGTGAGTGACACGGTGCCACGGACAGCGATGTAATACCAGAAAAAGTAGAACGACCTGACGTGAGTATCTGTATTTTCAAACTTCAACATGCTATGCTCTGACCTCAATGTGCACTCTCTGCTCAATGTAATGTTTCCAAATCCACGCTCTAAGTGGGTGAGGCCACAGTCAAGGTTCCCATTTGTAGCTTCACCTACTGCCAGGGTGTACATGTGCTGTTAACCTTGCTACTCAGTTCTGCAGGCCCACCCCTCATGTTTTTGGCTCCCCAGTCTTCATATGCGTCTTGAAGACGGTAGCCTCCCTGTTACTGTTAGGTCCCTAGTCCCACCATTGCCACAGCAAGTCCACGCAGAAAATGGTACTTACATCGAGCTGTGAAGACTGTCACAGATTAAAACGTACTAAAGCATGTCATCGTCATCATCATAGGCAGTCCCTCGGAATCGAGAAAGACTTGCTTCCACTCCTGAAGTGAGTTCTTAGGTGGCTGAACAGTCCAATACGAGAACCACAGTCCCTTGCGGAGACATCGTTGGTGATATACCTCTAGCGACTTGAGGTGTCTTCTATACATCGTCCATGCCTCTGAGCCATACAGAAGGGTGGATATTACTACAGCCCTGTAGACCATGAGCTAGGTGGTAGATTTGAGAACCTGGTCTTCGAACACTCTTTTCCTCAGGCGGATGAAAGCTGCACTGGTGCACTAGAGGCGGTGTTGAATCTCCTCATCAATGTCTGCTTTTGCTGATAAGAGGCTCCCGAGGTATGGGAGGGCCACACCGTGGATCTTGATGACTGGGGGGGCAGTGCTGTGCGGCGAGGACAGGATGGTGCAGCATGGCAGAGAGGAAGATTGAGAAGAGGGTTGGAGCGATGACGCAGCACTGTTTGACCCCGGTCCGGATGTGGATTGGGTCTGTAATGGATCTGTTGGTAAGGATCACAGCCTGCATGTCGCCGTGGAGCAGGCGGAGGATGTTGACAAACTTTTAGGGGCATTCGAAACGGAGGACGCTCCATAAACCCTTACGGTCGACAGTGTCAAAGGCCTTTGTAAGGTCGAAAAAGGCCATGTATAAGGGCTGGTGCTGTTCCCTGCATTTTTCCTGCAGCTGTCGCGCTGCAAAGATCATGTCCTGTAGGGAACGAAATCTGCACTGTGACTCCGGGAGAAGACGGTTGAGGAGGACTCTAGCGACGACTTTCCCAGTGGCTGATAGCAGGGAGATTCCTCTGTAGTTGCCACAGTCGGACTTGTCCCTTTTTTAAAGATGGTCACGATCACTGCATCTCTGAGATCTCCCAGCATGCTCTCCTCCCTCCAGATGGGAGAGATGAGGTCATGTATCTGCACCAACAGCGCCTCTCCGCCATACTTTAGTGCCTCAGCAGGGATTCCATCCGCTCCCGTAGCCTTGTTGTTCTTGAGCTGTCTTATGGCTTTTCCTACCTCGCGCAACGTTGGGATCTCACTGAGGTGGTGGTGGGTTGCATGCTGCGGGATGGACTCAAGAACACTCGAGTCAAAGGCAGAGTCTCGATTGAGGAGATCTTCGAAGTGCTCCTTCCAGCGGGCCCTGACTGCCTCGGTGATCTTGATGAGTGTTTCCCTGTTCTTGGCCAGCAGTGGGGTGGAGCCTTGGTGTTTGGGCCATAGGTGGCCTTGACTGCGATGAAGAATCCTCGCACATCATGGCTGTCAGCCAGTTGTATCTCCTGTGCTTTCTCCATCCACCACCTGTTCTTTAGGTCCCGGGTTTAGGTCCCTGTAAGGCACAGGGACACACTGATAGCAGGCCTCTAACTCCAACTTCCTGTTTAATGTTACAGGCAAAGCTCACCCACAACCGACGGGACCAAATGCGGACTGGGTGGAGGGGAGCCAGGCCTCCAAGTGCTCAGTCCGTTGGAGGAACGGATAGCTGCCCCAATGGGTGTGCAAGGTGATGCGATGGCAGTGGGCGAGGCCAACCCTCCCTCGGGACAGTGATGCTAAGTTGAGTTCCTGTGCAGCGACCTGCAGGACACTTGGCCCTCACACCATCATCGTGCAGATATTTCCATGAGACTGGCATTCACGAATGCCTTTCCCGCTCCTGACCCGCTCTCCTGCAGGTGACCGCTGTTCTGTGTTTGTGCTTTCAGGTGATCAGCCAAATCCACCGGTGCCTTCTCGGGTGCCTTCCACAGGTGCAGATGGCGGCGACGACCCAGAGGACGAAGCAGGAGGACGACACCTCCTTCAACCTCACGCAGGAGGCTGCGCTGTTGGAGAGTGGGACCAGAAGTGTTGCTGACCAAGGGGTGGTGGGGGAGGCGGAGGTGCGTGATACTCCGGGACCCAGTGGCCTCCAGCAATGCCACGGGGTTGGGGAAGCCTGGGGGCCAGCTCCCTGGAGGGTGAATGTGTGCCTGAGTGAGGCTCAGCAGCACTCTGACGATGAACCCGACCTAGAGGTTGTCACAATACAATCCCTGCAGTTGCACAGCGATCTGCTGGGTGCAATAGCAAGGGTGCCCCAGACTCTCGATGCACTCGGGAACATCCTGCTAGGCCATCATGTGTGGCTGCAGCTCCAAGTCAGAAACCGACTACCAGCCTCAACTGTTGCTGATGCCTTTCAGCATCCCACTGAGCCCATCCTTGGTAGATACCAATGGATGCTGGATGCAAACAATGACCATGGGGTCCCAGACATGGTGACACGGGCTGTGGCTGACGTTGCAATGGCCATTGAGCACCAGGCCGATGCTATTGTAAGCCTCCACACTCAAATGTCATCAGTGCATGGTGTCCTGCGTCATCTCTCTGGTGTACTGCAGTCACAGACACTCTTGAAGCAAAGACAAATAGATTCAACGGATGCACTGACCACTGCCATCCAGTCTGGAGCCCCATCACTTCAACGGGGACCTAACCTTGCAGAACCAGGGGAGGAATCTGACCTCACCCAGATTTCTGCAGGTGATGATGCTCTGCCCCAGGGGAGTATCAGCCTGTTGGGCCAATTGGACCGTGGTGTCGTTTCTCAGGATGACATCATTCCGCCTTCGCAGCTACCGCTCTCCACACCCTATCCATAACAGAGTGCTGGCACCCACGCTGAGCCAATGCAGTCCGCAGCCGGGTATTCCAGGGCCCGAGCTGGTCGTGGATGTCCTGTTTGGCCATCATGTGTGGCTGCGGATCCAAGTCAGCAACCGACTACCAGCCTTGCTGAATGCTCTGAGACCCCATTAAAGAGGAACAGTAGGCATGGGAGGGGGGAGAGGGAAGGAGTGGTAAAGCCCTCTTTAAGACAAAGTAAAGACCTGTGGGAAAGTGGCCACATATGCTTGTGAAGATATGAGCTTTTAAAACTAGTTGCACTTGTATGACCCACCAAACACTTGCTTGATAGTCAACAGAAATGTCTAGGTTGTTGCACTGAGAGTTCATGTAAATTGTTGCACTTGGATGAACGAAGCAACAATTGTTTGGTACTCGCCTGAGATGACTACCTGGTTACAAAATGAGCTGATGTCGATAGTTGCACTTGGATGTCATGAGATTGTTTGAAGGGGTTTTGAGGCTATGTTGATGTGTTGGGGATGAAGTTGTCTTGTGCTTGTTTTCAGCACACATGATTTATGTTTGCAATAAAGCAAGTTTGGATTGTTCACATGAAGAGGAACTGATTATTAAAGACGGAGGGCTGCAGAGTGGTAGCGATGTGTTGAGTTGATGTCCATGTGTATAGGCTGGTCATTCGGCACATCAAGACTCATTCATTGGAATCGATGCGCGATGAGTCTCTGACGAGTAGCCCTTCCAGCATCAGTGTCAGGCTGCCTCGTCCTTCGGTGAGGAGCCTCATCTTCCTCATCGTCCTCCTCCTGAGGTGGTAATGGCTGGGCCCTCATAATGGCCAGGTTATGCAGCATGCAGCAGACAACAGTGATCATGGAGACTCGATCAGGTGAGTACTGCAATATCCCTCCAGAGTGGTCAAGGCAGCGGAGACGCTGCTTCAGAGCCCCAATAGTTTGCTGGATAATAGCCCATGTTGTGGTATGGCTGCTGTTGTAGCGCTGCTCAGCAGGGGTGGTGGGATTGCGGAGCAGTGTCATCAGCGAGGGGGCCACACCGTATCTTTTATCGCCCAGGAGCAAGCCACGGCCTTCATGTGGTGTCTTGAAGAGTTGTGGCACACTGCTCTCGCGCCGGATGAAGGCATCGTGGCAGCTTCCGGGACAGTGTGCATTGTCAGCAAGGATCATCTGCCTGTGGTTGAGGGAGTGGAATCCCTTGCCATTCCGAAAGATCTCTCCATTGTGGGACAGGGCCCTCAATGTCACATACGTACAATCAATAGCTCCTTGAACCCTGGGGAAGCCCGTTATCATGACAAAGCCACAGGTGCGCTCATCCTGGTCTTCCCTGGGCATGCTGAACTTGATGTAATCTTTAGTGACTGTGACAAAGGTAAACTATCCCTCCTCGTCCTCCTGGACCTGTCTGCAGCCTTTGACACAGTTAACCACTCCATCCTCCTCCAACGCCCCTCCACCATCAATGTGTCCCAGATACAAGTCGTCAATCTGATGAGTCAGCAGCAGTATGACGCCAACACCCTACTGTCTGTGCGAGCATCAAACGCAGCACTAACCGAGACTCTGAGCCCCAGCTGCAACTCCCTTTAAATAACGCCCCGTATTAGTTTCTCCGCCTTGTGCAGTCCAACCTTTTCAAGCATCATCGATGCCAGCGTTAATTGAGATGGCAAAAGTGACTGTGGCGAGAAGGGCGCTAAGGAGGCATTGCACACACACTGACATCATGATTTCCATGGCATTAGCCAGCGGGATGTAACATTTTAACGCCTTTAAAAAATGACCACTGAATTTTGGGACAGGCGTGAACAGCACTGAGCGCCACTCCGAACCGCCTAACTCCCAGTTAACACCTAACACCGGCATTATCAGCAGGCGTTAGCATCCGAATTTTGACCCCCAGAACTGCACACAGCACTGTAGAGAGACCAGAACTGTGCACGGCACTCTACAGAGACCAGAACTGTGCACGGCACTCTAGAGAGACCAGAACTGTGCACGGCACTCTACAGAGACCAGAACTGTGCACGGCACTCTACAGAGACCAGAACTGTGCACGGCACTCTACAGAGACCATAACTGTGCACGGCACTCTACAGAGACCAGAACTGTGCACGGCACTCTACAGAGACCAGAACTGTGCACGGCACTCTAGAGAGACCAGAACTGTGCACGGCACTCTACAGAGACCAGAACTGTGCACGGCACTCTAGAGAGACCAGAACTGTGCACGGCACTCTAGAGAGACCAGAACTGTGCACGGCACTCTACAGAGACCAGTACTGTGCACGGCACTCTACAGAGACCAGAACTGTGCACGGCACTCTACAGAGACCAGAACTGTGCACGGCACTCTAGAGAGACCAGAACTGTGCACGGCACTCTACAGAGACCAGAACTGTGCACGGCACTCTACAGAGACCAGAACTGTGCACGGCACTCTACAGAGACCAGAACTGTGCACGGCACTCTAGAGAGACCAGAACTGTGCACGGCACTCTAGAGAGACCAGAACTGTGCACTGTAAAGTCCTTACTCTTCAGTATGAAACCACACGAGGCACATTCTGGGGACAAGGTCACTCTGTGACCTTAACTCTTTAGTCACAGGACTCCAAAGGCGATGACCCTGCGTCGGACCTCCCTTTTTATAACTGTGTGATCAGGTAAGGAGTGTCTCCCACGAGTTCACCCCTTGTAGTCAAGGTGTGCATCTAGGTTGAGTGTATACAGTAATACAGTGGTGTTACATTGTGGTTACATACATGACATCACCTCCCGCCCCCCGCCCCCTCAAAGTCTTATTGAGATCATAGGTTTAGTCTCTCAGGTGGTCTACACTCCCTCGTGGAGCGCCGCATTTGGGGCTCAGGTTGTTGGACACTGACATGAGTGTCTGTCCCTGTGGTGATTCCGGCCTGTCCGGGCTGACCGCAGGGACTGTGCATTCTTCTGATTGCTCTTGTCTGAACCTTTTTTTTTTACTTGGTCCAGATGCTTACGGCATATCTGACCATTGTTGAATTTTACCACGATGACCCTATTCCACTCTTTGTCAATTACAGTGCCCTCAAGCCATTTGGGCCCCATGGCGTGATTGAGGATGAATACAGGATCATTTATTTCTATACATCTCCCCTTCGAATTACGGTCATGGTACTCGTTTTGTGACTTGCGCTTGCCCTCAACTATGTCGGTCAGGACTGGGTGGATGAGGGACAACCGAGTTTTGAGTGTCCGTTTCATTAGTGGCTTTGCGGGCGGGAACCCCGTGAGCGAGTGTGGTCGGGATCTATAGGCCAGCAGGAGACGCGATAGGCGGCATTGTAGGGAGGGTCCTTGAATCCTGAGCATACCTTGCTTAATGATTTGGACCGCTCGTTCCGCTGGCTATTGGAGGCCGGCTTGAATGGCGCAGTCCTGACGTGGTTGATGCCATTGCCTGACATAACCTCTCGGAATTCGTAGCTTGTGAAACATGGGCCATTATCACTAACCAGGATGTCCGGCAAGCCGTGGGTTGCAAAGATCGCACATAGGCTTTCCACGGTGGTGGATGACGTGCATGAATTCAGAATGATGCACTCGATCCATTTCGAGTATGCATCTAACACAATAAGAACATCTTACCCATGAACGGGCCCGCGTAGTCAACATGAATGCGTGATCATGGCCTGGTGGGCCAGGGTCACGGGCTGAGTGGGGCCTCCCTGGGGACATTACCCAGCTGGGCACACGTCGTGCACCTGCGAACACTGTTTTCCAGGTCTGAATCAATTCCCGGCCACCAAATGTGTGACCGGGCAATGGCCTTCATCAGCACAATGCCTGGGTGCTCGCTGTGGAGTTCCCTGATGAATGCCTCCCTGCCCTTCTGGGGCATAACTACCCGGCTGCCCCATAGTAGGCAGTTGGCTTGGATGGAGAGCTCATCCATCTGTCTGTGGAACGGTCTGATCTCCTCAGGGCATGCTCCGTGTGCGGGTGCCCAATCCCCAGTCAGAACACATTTCTTAATCAGGGATAGGAGGGGATCTCTGTTTGTCCAGATTTTGATCTGGCGGGCTGTGATGGGGGAGCCTGTGCTGTCAAAGGCATTGACAGCCATGACCATCTCAGCACTTTGCTCCGCTGCCCCCTCAGTGGTGGCCAGTGGAAGCCTGCTGAGCGCGTCAGTGCAATTTTCAGTGCCGGGCCGGTGCCGGATAGAGTAGTCATCGGCAGCCAGCGTGAGAGCCCATCCTGCATGCGAGCTGATGCGTTGGCATTGACAGCCTTGCTGTCTGACAACAGGGATGTTAATGGCTTGTGGTCCGTCTCTAATTCAAACTTTCTACCAAAGAGGTATTGATGCATTTTTTTTTACACCATAGACACATACAAATGCTTTCTTCTCGACCATCCCATATCCCCGTTCTGTTTGAGAGAGCGACCTGGAGGCATAAGCCACAGGTTGTAGTTGACCCTCAGCATTGCACTGCTGCAACACGCACCCAACCCCATAGGACGATGCATCACATGTCAGAACCAATTTTTTACAGGGGTCGTACAGGGTCAACAACTTGTTTGAACAAAGTAGGTTTCGCGCCCGATCAAAAGCCCGTTCCTGACAGTCCCCCCAAAACCAATCGCAACCCTTACGCAGGAGCACGTGTAGCGGCTCCAACAACGTGCTCAGGTTCGGCAGAAAGTTCCCGAAATAGTTCAACAGTCCCAGGAATGAACACAACTCTGATATGTTGCAGGGCCTGGGTGCTCGTCCAATCGCCTCTGTTTTGGATTCGGTGGGCCGAATCCCATCTGCAGCAACCCTCCTGCGCAGAAACTCAACCTCAGGAGCTAAGAACACACATTTAGACTTCTTGAGTCGCAGGCCTATCCGGTCCAGTCGGCGTAGCACATCCTCCAGGTGTGGAGGTGTTCCTCGGTGTCTCGACCCATAATGAGGATGTCGTCCTGGAATACGATCATTCCAGGAATGGATTTAAGCAGGTTTTCCATGTTTCGTTGAAAAATCGCGGCCGCTGATCGAATGCCAAACGGGCACCTGTTATAAACGAACAGTCCCTTGTGCGTGATGATGGTGGTCAGTAGTTTAGATTCCCGGCCAGTTCCTGGGTCATATAGGCTGAAGTGAGGTCTGACTTGGTGAACAGCTTGTCGCCTGCCAGCGTGGCGAAGAGGTCCTCCGCTCTCGGGAACGGGTATCGATCTTGTAGGAACACCCGATTGATGGTGGCCTTGTAGTCGCCACAGATCCTGACAGAGCCAACCACTTTTAGGACGGGAACGATGGGGCTCGCCCAGTCACTGAATTCAACAGGTGAGATGATACACTCTCTCAACAGCCGGTCCAATTCACTCTCAGTCTTTTCCCGCATCACATACGGCACCGCTGTGGCTTTGTGGTGCACTGGCCTGGTGTCCGGGGTGATGTGTATCACTACTTTAGTGCCTTTGAAAGTCCCGACGCCAGGTTGGAATAGTGAATCGAATTGTTGTAGGACTTGTGAGCACGAACTTCGCTCCACAGATGACATTGCGTGAACATCCCCCCATTTCCAGTTCATCTCGGCTAACCAGCTCCTCCCCAACAGTGCGGGACCATTGCCCGGGACAATCCAGAGCGGCAGCCGATTCACTAACCCATTGTGTGTGACAGCCAACATTGCACTGCCTAGCACCGGAATGATGTCTTTAGTGTAAGTCCGTAATTGTCTCTCAATACGTGCTAATTTGGGTCTGCTGGCTTTAAGTGGCCATAGCTTCTCAAATTGCTGAATGCCCATGAGTGATTGGCTGGCCCCAGTGTCCAGCTCCATGCGTACTGGGATACCGTTTAATAAAACCCTCGTCATCATTGGTGGCGTTTTGGTGTATGAACTGTGAATATTCGCCACATGGACCCGCTGAACCTCTGCGTCCATCCATTTGCCGCAAAAGTCATCCTGCCTCAAAGAACCCTCTTCTGGTCCATCAGCCTCATATATTATTCTGGTTGCAGACTTCCTGCACATTCGAGCTAAGTGGCCACTGAGATTGCAGTTGCTGCAGACAAACTGTTGGAATCTGCAAGATCTAGCTGAGTGTTTTCCCCCACACTTTCAGCATGAGTTAAAGTTTCCATTGTTGGGAACAAAGGGACTATGGCCAGACATTCCACGCTGACTGTCCCTTTGACTGCTCTTAAGTACCCTATTAGTGGGTGTCAATGGCCCCATCCTGGGCCGCATTGTCCACTATGATGGCGTGAATGTCCGTTCAGCCTGCCAGTGTCTCTGTTGAAGTCCTACTCTGGGGTCTATTGTTGCCTGGGGAGTGTTGGACTGCCCCTGCCTGCCTGCAGGGCTCTGAGTCGCATCGATGATGTTGACTCCCTGATCCACCGCCATGTTAGAGGCAGAATTGCGCGCGTATATTATTTTCATCTCTTCCTCCACCACCATGAAAGTTTGAGCTATCAACGCCGCCACTTCCAAGGTCAATCCTTGGTCTCAAAGAATTTGCACAAAATTCCCGCAAGACCGATGCCCTCGATAAAGAAGTCCCTTAGCATCTCCCCCTACAGGCGTCTGTGAACTTAGAGGCTGGCCAAAAGCCAGAGGTCTGCTACGAAGTCCAGTATGCTCTGTCCTTCACCACGTCGGTGGGTGTAGAATCTGTGTCGGGCCATATGTATGCTACTCGCCGGTTTGAGGTGCTCCTCGATCAATTTGCTAAGTTCTTCAAAGGTTTTGTCCGCCAGCTTTTCGGGTGCTAGTAAGTCCTTCATGAGCACGTAAGTCTTTGGTCCGCAGCTGGTCAAAAGATGAGCCCTTCGATTGTCGGCCGCTGCATCCCCCAGCCATTCTTTCGTAACGAAGCTTTGCTGAAGCCTCTCGACAAAATCGTCCCGGTCTTCCCCAACACAGTACCGTTCCTCTGTGCTACCGGTGGCCATTCTCGTGGGTCGTGAATTCCCGTTTCTCGTCGCCAATGTAAAGTCTTTACTCTATAGTATGAAACCACACGAGAAACATTCTGGGGACAAGGTCACTCTGTGACCTTAACTCTTTATTCACGGGACTCCAAAGGCGATGACCCTGCATGGGACCTCCCTTTTTATACCTGTGTGATCAGGTAAGGAGTGTCTTCCACAAGTTCATCCCTTGTGGTCAAGGTGTGCATCTAGGTTGAGTGTATACAGTAATACAGTGGTGTTACATTGTGGTTACATACATGACATGCACAGTATAGAGAGACTAGAACTATGCACAGAATTCTAGAGAGACCAGAACTGTAGACAGTATTTTAGAGACCAGGGGCTAGATTTTACACTTTTGTGCAGATCGGCCAAAAATGGGAGTTATTTCCGATGTGGGCGGTAAAAATGGGTTTTCAAATCGCCAGCTTCTCGCCCATTCTCAAAGCACCTGGTCTCTATTTTTGAAATTGGGTATTACCGCGAGCGATATGAAATGGGCGGTAGTGTTAAATCTCTCTGACCTTCTGCCGTAAAGTGTCGCTGTCCTTAGCAGCGGCATGGCGATGCTCGATTTCCGCGATTCAGAAGGTCAAGGGTCATCATGACATGCACAGAAGAGGAGACAGAGAGAGAGGGAGCAGAGAGGGACTGAAGGCATGTGTGGCTGTGATGTGTGCTTGTTTGGCTCTTGTGGGAGGCATGAGGGAGATTCACCAGCAGCAAAAAAGCCCACTAAGCACCAAGAACATAGTGGCACTGAGTTTCTGTTCAACAAATAAAATATAACATGGAAGGAATGGAGGAGGCCCTGGTGCTGGTAGCCAGGAACACTGGTGACAGAGGGCTTCCAGTGGTCCTGGAGCACAGCACTGCACCTGAAGGTGCTTCACCCCCATTGCCAGCGACACATGAGAGCCAGCAGCAACACCTTGCTTCTGGCTCGGAGCACGTTTCCACCTCGGGACTGTCCTCTCCCGTATCTGTCCAAGCAGTGGTTCGACCATTACCACCCAGTCCCGCCCCCCCCCCCCACCCCGATGAAGCATCGCCTGAGGAGCTCCTCGGCCAGGTGGCTTGGAGTCAGGAGAGGAAGGGGAAGTGGTAGAGGTGGGGTGGAGAAGTTGGGGCGGGGGAAGGGTTGGTTTTTACAGAAATACTGATGTTCGGTTTAAATGTTTTTTATTTAACAAAACCTTGTTGCACATTGGCCCAAATAGCTGCACTGTTACACGCTGGTGAGTCCTTCACATCAAAGGGTATAGTTACACTTAACTTCAATCAAAGTAAACTTTAACTGTCACCAAGGTGATGCCCACCATTAATGTTCGGGAGGCTCCGAGAGTTCGGGAGACCAGGAGTCCGAGGAGCAGGCGGGCCAGAGGTAGGCGAGGAATTCACTTCTGATGAGGATCGGAGAGTCGGAGAGTCGGAGGAGTGGGCAGTTTAAAAAGAGCGGGAGCCAGAGAAGGTCGGAGCGGAGCAGGTCGGGAGCAGCGAGGCCCATAAAAGGGGGCCCAGCAGTCGGAGGAGGCCAGCTGGTGCTGGTGCAGGGGCAGAAGGTAAACAAAGAAGCAAAAAGAAATCGAAGTGTGATGTCACAGCCAAGAGGGTAAGTGATTGGCTGGTGGATTGATGAGTATTTAATCTTTTTCTTTTTCTTTTCTGATCAGTAAGAAACCTTTGGCATTGTTATCAATTAGGTTAATTTAAGGGTTAAGCAATGGCAGGAGAGCCCAGACCCGTGTCATGCTCCTCCTGTGCTATGTGGGAAATCAGGGGCGCTTCCAGTGTCCCTGATGACTACATGTGTGCGGGAAGTGTAACTAGCTGCAGCTCCTGACAGACCGCATTGCGGCGCTGGAACTGGGCATGGATTCACTCTGGAGCATCCGCGATCTGAGGATATCGTGAATATCACGTTTAGTGAGTCGGTCACACCGCAGGGAAAGGTTACACAGGCAGGTAGGGAATGCGTGACCATCAGGCAGAGCAGTGGAAGGAAGGTAGTGCAGGGGTCCCCTGCAGTCATCTCCAAAACAGATACACCACCTTGGGTATTGTTGGGGGGGATGGCTCATCAGGGCAAGGCAGCAGCAGCCAAGTTCATGGCACCATGGGTGGCTCTGCTGCACAGGAGGGCAGGAAGGAGAGCTATAGTGATAGGAGATTCTATTGTAAGGGGAATAGACAGGCGTTTCTGCGGCCACAAATGATACTCCAGGATGGTATGTTGCCTCCCTGGTGCAAAGGTCAAGGATGTCTCGGAGCGGCTGCAGCGCATTCTGGAGGGGAAGGGTGAACAGCCAGCTGTCGTGGTACATATCGGTACCAACGATATAGGTAAAAAATGGGATGAGGTCCTACAAGCTGAATTTAGGGAGCTAGGAGTTAAATTAAAAAGTAGGACCTCAAAGGTAGTAATCTCAGGATTGCTACCAGTGCCATGTGCTAGTCACAGTAGGAATCGCAGGATAGCTCACATGAATATGTGGCTTGAGAAATGGTGCAAGGGGGATGGATTCAAATTCCTAGGACATTGAAACCAGTTCTGGGGGAGGTGGGACCAGTACAAACCGAATGGTCTGCAGATGGGCAGGACTGGAATCGATGTCCTGGGGGGAGTGTTTGCTAATGCTATTGGGGAGGGTTTAAACTAAAAAGGCAGGGGGATGGGAATCTATGCAGGGAGACAGAGGGAAGTAAAAAGGGGGCAGAAGCAAAAGGTAGAAAGGAGATAAGGAAAAGTGGAGGGCAGAGAAATCAAGGGCAAAAATCAAAAAGGACCACATTACAACATAATTCTAAAAGGACAAAGAGTGTTAAAAAAAACAAGCCTGAAGGCTCTGTGTCTCAATGCGAGGAGCATTCGTAATAAGGTGGATGAATTAACTGGGCAGATAGCTGCTAACAGATATGATGTAATTGGGATTACAGAGATATAGCTCCTAGGTAACCAAGGCTGGAAACTCAACATCCAGGGATATTCAATATTCAGGAAGGACAGACTGGAAGAAAAAGGAGATGGGGTAACGTTACTAAAGAGGAGATTAACGCAATAGTAAGGAAGGACATTAGCGTGGATGATGTGGAATCTATATGGGTAAGGCTGCGAAACACCAAAGGGCAGAAAACGTTAGTGGGAGTTGTGTACAGACCATCAAACAGTAGTAGGGAGGTTGGGGATGGCATCAAACAGGAAATTAGGGACGGGCACAATAAAGGTACAGCAGTTATCATAGAAACATAGAAAATAGGTACAGGAGTAGGCCATTCGGCCCTTCTAGCCTGCACCGCCATTCAATGAGTTCATGGCTGAACATTCAACTTCAGTACCCCATTCCTGCTTTCTCGCCATACCCCTTGATCCCCCTAGTAGTAAGGACCTCATCTAACTCCTTTTTGAATATATTTAGTGAATTGGCCTCAACAACTTTCTGTGGTAGAGAATTCCACAGGTTCACCACTCTCTGGGTGAAGAAGTTCCTCCGCATCTCGGTCCTAAATGGCTTACCCCTTATCCTTAGACTGTGACCTCTGGTTCTGGACTTCCCCAACATTGGGAACATTCTTCCTGCATCTAACCTGTCTAACCCCGTCAGAATTTTAAATGTTTCTATGAGGTCCCCTCTCATTCTTCTGAACTCCAGTGAATACAAGCCCAGTTGATCCAGTCTTTCTTGATAGGTCAGTCCCGCCATCCCGGGAATCAGTCTGGTGAACCTTCGCTGCACTCCCTCAATAGCAAGAATGTCCTTCCTCAGGTTAGGAGACCAAAACTGTACACAATACTCCAGGTGTGGCCTCACCAATGCCCTGTACAACTGTAGCAACACCTCCCTGCCCCTGTACTCAAATCCCCTTGCTATGAAGGCCAACATGCCATTTGCTTTCTTAACCGCCTGCTGCACCTGCATGCCAACCTTCAATGACTGATGTACCATGACACCCAGGTCTCTTTGCACCTCCCCTTTTCCTAATCTGTCACCATTCAGATAATAGTCTGTCTCTCTGTTTTTACCACCAAAGTGGATAACCTCACATTTATCCACATTATACTTCATCTGCCATGCATTTGCCCACTCACCTAACCTATCCAAGTCGCTCTGCAGCCTCACAGCATCCTCCTCGCAGCTCACACTGCCACCCAACTTAGTGTCATCCGCAAATTTGGAGATACTACATTTAATCCCCTCATCTAAATCATTAATGTACAGTGTAAACAGCTGGGGCCCCAGCACAGAACCTTGCGGTACCCCACTAGTCACTGCCTGCCATTCTGAAAAGTCCCCATTTACTCCTACTCTTTGCTTCCTGTCTGACAACCAGTTCTCAATCCATGTCAGTACACTACCCCCAATCCCATGTGCTCTAACTTTGCACATCAATCTCTTGTGTGGGACCTTGTCGAACGCCTTCTGAAAGTCCAAATATACCACATCAACTGGTTCTCCCTTATCCACTCTACTGGAAACATCCTCAAAAAATTCCAGAAGATTTGTCAAGCATGATTTCCCTTTCACAAATCCATGCTGACTTGGACCTATCATGTCACCTCTTTCCAAATGCACTGCTATGACATCCTTAATAATTGATTCCATCATTTTACCCACTACCGATGTCAGGCTGACCGGTCTATAATTCCCTGTTTTCTCTCTCCCTCCTTTTTTAAAAAGTGGGGTTACATTGGCTACCCTCCACTCCATAGGAACTGATCCAGAGTCAATGGAATGTTGGAAAATGACTGTCAACGCATCCACTATTTCCAAGGCCACCTCCTTAAGTACTCTGGGATGCAGTCCATCAGGCCCTGGGGATTTATCGGCCTTCAATCCCATCAATTTCCCCAACACAATTTCCCGGCTAATAAGGATTTCCCTCAGTTCCTCCTCCTTACTAGACCCCCCGACCCCTTTTATAACCGGAAGGTTGTTCGTGTCCTCCTTCGTGAATACCGAACCAAAGTACTTGTTCAATTGGTCCGCCATTTCTTTGTTCCCCGTTATGACTTCCCCTGATTCTGACTGCAGGGGTCATGGGTGACTTTAATCTACATATTGATTGGGCTAACCAAACTGGTAGCAATACTGTGGAGGAGGATTTCCTGGAGTGTATAAGGGATGGTTTTCTAGACCAATATGTCCAAGAAACAACTAGATAGCAGGTCATCCTAGGCTGGGTCTTGTGTAACGAGAAAAGATTAATTAGCAATCTGGGAAAGAGTGACTATAATACGGTAGAATTTTTCATTAAGATGGAGAGTGACACAGTTAATTCAGAGACTAGGGTCCTGAACTTAAAGAAAGGAAACTTTGATAACATGAGAAGTGAATTGGCTAGGATAGGCTGGAGAATGATACTTAAAGGATGACGGTGGATAGGCAATGGCAAACATTTAAATATCACATGGATGAACTACAACAATTGTACATCCCTGTCTGGAGTAAAAATAAAAAAGGGAAGGTGGCTCAAACGTGGCTAACAAGGGAAATTAGGGATAGTGTTAAATCCAAGGAAGAGGCATATAAATTGGCCAGAAAAAGCAGCAAAAGACTGGGAGAAATTTAGAATTCAGCAGAGGAGGACGAAGAGTTTAATTAGGAGTGGGAAAATAGAGTATGTGAGTAAGCTTGCAGGGAACATAAAAACTGACTGCAAAAACTTCTATAGATATGTGAAGAGAAAAAGATTAGTGAAGACTAATGTAGGTCCCTTGCAGTCAGAATCAGGTGAATTTATAATGGGGAACAAGGAAATGGCAGACCAATTGAACAAATACTTTGGTTCTGTTTACACTAAGGAAGACACGAATAACTTCCCAAAAATATTAGGGGACCGATGGTCTAGCGAGAAGGAGGAACTGAGGGAAATCCTTATTAGTCAGGAAATGGTATTCGGGAAGTTGAAGGGAGGCCGATAAATCCCCGGGGTCTGATAGTCTGCATCCCAGAGTACCTAAGGAAGTAGCCCTGGAACTAGTGGATGCATTGGTGATCATTTTCCAACATTCCATGGACTCTGGATCAGTTCCTATGGACTGGAGGGTAGCTAATGTAACACCACTTTTTAAAAAAGGAGGGAGAGAAAACAGGAAATTAGAGACCGGTTAGCCTGACATCGTTGGTGGGGAAAATGCTGGAATCAATTATTAAAGATGTAATAGCAGCGTATTTGGAAAGCAGTGACAGGATCAGACCAAGTCAGCATGGATTTATGAAGGGGAAATCATGCTTGACAAATCTTCTGGAGTTTTTTGAGGATGTAACTGGTAGAGTGGACAAGGGAGAACCAGTGGATGTGGTGTATTTGGACTTTCAAAAGGCTTTAGACAAGGTCCCACACAAGAGATTGGTGTGCAAAATTAAAGCACATGGGATTGGGGGTAATGTATTGACATGGATAGAGAACTGGTTGGCAGACAGGAAGCAAAGAGTCGGGATAAACGGGTCCTTTTCAGATTGGCAGGCAGTGACTGGTGGGGTGCCGCAAGGTTCAGTGCTGGGGCCCCAGCTATTTACAATATAAATTAATGATTTAGACAAAGGAATAGAATGTAATATCTCCAAGTTTGCAGATGACACTAAGCTGGGTGGCAGTGCGAGCTGCGAGGAGGATGCTAAGAGGCTGCAGGGTGACTTGGACAGGTTAGGTGAGTGGGCAAATGCATGACAGATGCAGTATAATGCAGGATAAGTGTGAAGTTATCCACTTTGGTGGCAAAAACAGGAAGTCAGATTATTATCTGAATGGTGACAGATTAGTAAAAGAGGAGGTGCAATGAGACCTGGGTGTCATGGTACATCAGTCATTGAAGGTAGGTATGCAGGTACAGCAGGCAGTAAAGAAAGCAAATGGCATGCTGGCCTTCATAGCTAGGGGATTTGAGTATAAGAGCAGGGAGGTCTTACTGCAGTTGTACAGGGCCTAGATGAGACCACACCTTGAGTATTGTGTGCAGTTTTGGTGTCCTAATCTGAGGGAGGACATTCTTGCTATTGAGGGAGTGCAGCGAAGGTTCACCAGACTGATTCCCGGGATGAGGAAAGACTGGATCAACTACGCTTATATTCACTGGAATTTAGAATAATGAGAGGGGATCTCATAGAAACATAAAATTGTGACGGGACTGGACAGGTTAAGAATGTTCCTGATGTTGGGGAGATCCAGAACCAGTGGTCACAGTCTATGAATAAGGGGTAAGCCATTTAGGACCGAGATGAGGAGAAACTTGTTCACTCAGAGAACTGTAAACCTGTGGAACTCTCTACCACAGAAAGTTGTTGAGGCCAGTTCGTTAGATATATTCAAAAGGGAGTTAGATGTGCCCTTACGGCTAAAGGGATCAAGGGGTATGGAGAAAAAGCAGGAATGGGGTACTGAAGTTGCATGATCAGCCATGATCACATTGAATGGTGGTGCAGGCTCGAAAGGCCGAATGGCCTACTTCTGCACCTACTTTCTATGTTTCTATGTATGACCTGCACACCCAGCACTGTGGTAGCCTTGTAAATAACACCAACGTTCTTTCAGGCAAAGCGATCATTGATGAGCTCCTGACGTAAGGCTCTTGCAGCTATCATGCCACCACGGGCCCTTTCATGCGGTCTACAGGGGGGCGGGGGCATGGCTTCTGCATCAGCTTGATTGTCTGGACCGATGTCAGCGTCCACCTCCTCGTCCTCCTCTACCTCTCTCTGATGAGGTGGACTGTCAGACTCTTCAGGCAATTCTTGTCTTAACTTAATGGGAACATTGCGCACCTGCCCCATACAGTCACAATGTTCCTCTTTGTTCTGCGTGGCCTGTTTCTTTTACTAGGCTGACACTCCAATGCAGTGCTGAGGGAGTGCTGCACTGTTGTAGGGTCGGTATTGAGGGAGCGCCGCACTGTTGGAGGGGCAGTACTGAGGAAGTGCTGCACTGTCGGAGGGGCAGTACTGAGGGAGCGCTGCACTGTCGAAGGGGCAGTACTGAGGGTGCGCTGCACTGTCAGAGCGGAGTACTGAGGAAGCGCGGCACTGTCGGAGGGGCAGTACTGAGGTGGTGCCGCACTGTCGGAGGGCAGTACTGAGGGAGCGCCGCACTGTCGGAGGGGCAGTACTGAGGGAGCGCGCACTGTCGGAGGGGCAGTACTGAGGGAGCGCTGCACTGTCGGAGGGGCAGTATTGAGGGAGCGCTGCACTGTTGTAGGGTCGGTACTGAGGGAGCGCTGCACTGTCGGAGGGGCAGTACTGAGGGAGCGCTGTACTGTCGGAGGGACGGTACTGAGGGAGTGCTGCACTGTCGGAGGGGCAATACTGAGGGTGCGCTGCACTGTCGGAAGGGCAGTACTGAGGGAGTGCTGCACTGTCGGAAGGGCAGTACTGAGGGTGCGCTGCAATGTCGGAGGGGCAGTACTGAGGGAGTGCTGCACCGCACTGTCGGAGGGGCAGTACTGAGGGGGTGCCGCACTGTCGGAGGGGCAGTACTGAGGGAGTGCTGCACTGTCGGAGGGACAGTACTGGGGGAGTGCCGCACTGTCGGAGGTGCCGTCTTTGGGATGGGACATTGGACCAAGGCTCTGTCTGTTCTCTTGGGTGGATGTAAAGGATCCCATGGCACTGTTTCGAAGAGGAACAGGGGAGTTATCCCTGGTGTCCAGGGCTGGTGTTTGTCTCAATCAACATAACAAAAAAGAGTAGATTGTCTAGTCATTGTCACATTGCTGTTTGTGGGACCTTGCTGTGTGCAGGTTGGCTGCCGTGTTCCCTGCATTGCAGCAGTGGCTGCACTCCATGGAGTGCTTCATTGGCTGTGGGGCACATTGAGCTGTCGGTGGTCGTGAAAGGCGCTATTTAAATCCAAGTTTTTCTTTTCGTTCTTACTGCGCAGTCCCTTTAAATTTCTGCGCATGCACCGTAATTGCAATGGAAAGGCCGGTGAGCGGCCTGCGTGGAATTTTTCCCATTACTGCAGATCTTAGAGGGGACCCATTGGTCACAAACTACACTGGTAGGAGGTTACAAGCTTCATGTGGATTGATTATTTATGGGGTGAATGACGTACAGTTAACCTTGATACATAATAAATTGTGGAAATTGCTCTTTACGAAGCGAGTTGTCATTATCTGGAACGCGCTGCTTGAAAGGGCGGCAAGAGAAAGCAGGAAAGGGGTACTGAAGGAATGATCAGCCATGATCTTATTAAATGGCGGTGTAGGCTCGAAGGGCTGAATGGCCTACTCCTGCACCTATTTTCTATGTTTCTATGTTTGTCCCCACCTGATAGCCATGTTGTGCAGCATGGAGCACACCACCACGAATTGAGCTGCCTGCTCAGGATGGTATTGGAGCTCGCCTGCTGACTGGTCCAGGCATCTAAAGCGCTGCTTAAGCACTCCAATGGTTTTCTCCATGATATTGCGAGTGGCTCTGTGGCTCTCGTTGTATCGCCTCTCGGTTTCGGTGTGGGTGTCATGCAGGAGGCTCATCAGCCAGGTGGTGAGGCCATATCCTTTGTCACCAAGCATCCAGCATTGACCTTGTGGCTGACTGGTAAACATGTCAGATACTGTTCTCTCATGCAGGATGTGAGCATCATGGATGCTGCCCGGAAATTGAGCATTCACTGCTAGTATAATGTGCTGGTGGTCAACAACCAGCTAGACATTCAGAGAGTGGAATCCCTTACGGTTCCTGAAAACCTCTGCATCCTGAAAAGGTGCCCGAATCGCGATGTGCGTACAGTCTATTGCTCCCTGCACCTTGGGGAAGTTTGCAATTCTGGAGAAACCTAGAGCCCTCTCACTCTGTGCCTCCCTGGTCATAGGGAAGCTGATCAAGTCC
The DNA here is from genome assembly GCF_044704955.1 of Pristiophorus japonicus. Classification (NCBI taxonomy): domain Eukaryota; kingdom Metazoa; phylum Chordata; class Chondrichthyes; family Pristiophoridae; genus Pristiophorus; species Pristiophorus japonicus. The sequence continues at coordinate 106,560,570 of NC_091988.1, read as the reverse complement.
CTCCTGCATGCGTACAGGGCTTCAGTGACCTGTCTAATGCAACAATGTGTGGCATGCTGAGACATACCGCAAATGTCGCCAGCTGAGGCCTGAAAAGAACCCGACGAGTAGAACGCCAGTGCCGCAGTGACTTTGCCCTCGACGGACAGTGCAGTACTGATGGTGCTGGCAGGCTGCAGACCTCCCCTTATGAGCTGGCATACCTCAGTGATAACCTCTTTGTGGAAGCGCAGTCTACGAAGGCAGGTAGTGTCGGGCAAGTTGAGGTAAGACCGCTTGTCCCTGTACTTGCAGGGTGTCTGGTCCTCCTCATCAGTCTGGCATGTCTTACATTGGGCACATAATGCTGTGGAGTGTACCTTTAGCCATCTCGAGTCTGCAGCATGTAATTGGTCATCAAGAGAGGGTGAGAAAGGACAGGCCCCATTGCAATAGCTCTCTGTTTTCCACCGATTGGTCACAAAGAATGAATGTTCTGACGAAGACACCTATTAAATTCCAATTGGTCACAGTATGGTCAAGATGTTTGTCCAGATGTTCACATCACCTCCATAGACCTCCAGAGTACATCCGACCTCCCCCAAAGTTGAAGCAGAGCAGTCTTTTAAATGATGAGACATGATGTAAAACATGGCGTCCATAATGCTGTGAGTAGTTCCGGTTAGTTCCACTTTTTCCGGGCGGTGTTTTGGGCGAGCGATATTGTGGGCGATATGTGCGCGAGGTGGTGAAAGTGACGCTGGCCGATCTCATGGCCGCTAGTTTTGGCAAATGTGATCTATACAACAAAAAAAAGTGGCCGGTCGGTATTACTGAATCTCGGCATTAATTCTGTGCGGAAAGTAACTCTGGCCGATATTATGGGTGTTGATTTCGCCCATTCTGATGATTCCGCCCAAAAAAAGTGGGCGAGGGCTATTATTTATTCCCGCCGTTACGCAAATGAGGAAAGTAACGCTCGGCGATAAGTTTCTGAAAAATGCCTGTCCATTTCCATTGTGTGGCTAAATGGGCGACATATGGGCGTTCTATGTCATTTCAGCGGTAAAATGGGCGTTAAGTGTGCAAAAAAAGTGGAAAATCTAGCCCCAGAACTGTCCACAGTACTCGAGACCAGGGGCTGGATTTTCAGATTTTGTGATTTCGGGGTGGTAATGGCGGCAGGGCGGTCTTGATACCGCCTGGAAAAAGTTTGCACCCTTGTCTGCAAACTTCTCCAAGAAATGAGGTTCCATGATCGGTGGTGCAATATCAGGCATTACACAAGGAAGTTGTTGCGTCGAGCCAAAAATCGCGCCGTTAAAAAAGTTTGACATTTTGTGCATGCGCAGATGCCTTTCACTTTTCCCGGGCATAGGCGGTACTTTAGGGCGCGGCAATTTTCTGAACGCATGTGCAGACGACCCGACCCGGCCCACTGCATACACAGTGGGAGAGACGGCACAGCAAGAGGGCAGGCAGCGTGCCAGATAATTCTCTCCAGCGGCCGCTGAGGTATTAGTGTGGGCCATTGGGAGGTGGTGGTCTGCCCTCATACAAACAGAAGAAACATAGAAATTTACAGCGCAGAAGGAGGCCATTTCGGCCCATCGTGTCCACGCCGGCCAACAAAGAGCTGCACGGCCCTCGGTCAGCAGCCCTGAAGGTTACATATAAACCTATGAATAATGTACAATGGAGGTTAGGTAAAGAGCATCCAGCCCAACCAGTCTGCCCCTTACACTGAAACCTTCTACACTCCACCCCAACCAGAGCCATGTGATCTTCTGGGAGAGGCAAAAAAAGATAAAAACCCAGGCCAATTGGGAGGAAAAAATCTGGGAAAATTCCTCTCCGACCCATCCAGGAAATCACTCTGGCCATATTAGATTCTCTGAAGTACTTACCATTATATCTGCGCCAGCCAACAAGAGGTTATCCAGTCTAATCCCACTTACCAGCTCTAGGTCCGTAACCCTGCAGGTTACGGTACTTCAAGTGCACATCCAAGCAGCTTTTAAATGTGGTGAGGGTTTCTGCCTCCACCACCCTTCCAGGCAGCGAGTTCCAGACCCCCACAACCCTCTGCACTGGGGGAGGGAGGCCATTGCCCAGCATATTTAAAAGAATCTGGAAGGAGATTGCCCAGGAGGTGTCAGCGGCAGACACGGTGGCCAGAACTGGCACACAATGCCGCAAGAAGTTCAACGACCTAACATGAAGCGGCCAAGTCCCTTTACATGGACATGTCCATCCACCTTCCTGCGATCACCCTGTCCCCTCCACACGTCTATTGTTTTCTGCTTACAGATGACCAGCCACAGCGCACCAGCCTTCCCGTGAGCCGACATCTGGGCACGGGGGAGACGATGTGGGAGGGGATGAAAGTGTGCTGCCTGCCCCTCACAGCCCAACAGTCGCACCGTCTGCGGACACAACATCTGGGGACAAAGGCGAATTCCAGGGCTTGGACGACTGAGGCTCCTGGCCCCAGTGGCCCACAGCAACGCCGAGTGGGAGGGGAAGCTCAGAGGCCAGCTCTCTGGACGGTGAGTCAGCACAGTGGTCCTGCTGAAGAACAGGCAGACATGGACCTGGACTTGGTGGCAATGTCCAGGGAGAACACACCGATGCACTGTGAGCTCATGGGTGCATTGGGTAGGATCCCCCAGAGCATCGACAAACTTGCTGAGTGTTACGGAGGCTGCCTCACGCATTGTCCGTACATCTGCGGACTCCAGCGAGGCCATCCCTGCCCGCTCACAGAGGGCCATCGCCATCCCTGCCCACTGACAGAGGGCCATCCCTGCCCACAGAGGGCCATCCCTGCCCACAGAGGGCCATCCCTGCCCACTCACAGAGGGCCATCGCCATCCCTGCCCACTGACAAAGAGCCATCGCCATCCCTGCCCACTCAGAGGGCCATCGCCATCCATGCCCACTCACAGAGGGCCATCCCTGCCCACTCACAGAAGGCCTTCACCATCCCTGCCCACTCACAGAGGGCCATCCCTGCCCACTCACAGAAGGCCTTCACCATCCCTGCCCACTCACAGAGGGCCATCCCTGCCCACTTACAGAGGGCCATCCCTGCCCACTCACAGAGGGCCTTCCCTGCCCACTCACAGAGGGCCTTCCCTGCCCACTCACAGAGGGCCTTCCCTGCCCACAGAGGGCCATCCCTGCCCACTCACAGAGGGCCATCGCTATCCCTGCCCACTGACAAAGAGCCATCGCCATCCCTGCCCACTCAGAGGGCCATCGCCATCCATGCCCACTCACAGAGGGCCATCCCTGCCCACTCACAGAAGGCCTTCACCATCCCTGCCCACTTACAGAGGGCCATCCCTGCCCACTCACAGAAGGCCTTCACCATCCCTGCCCACTCACAGAGGGCCATCCCTGCCCACTTACAGAGGGCCATCCCTGCCCACTCACAGAGGGCCTTCCCTGCCCACTCACAGAGGGCCTTCCCTGCCCACTCACAGAGGGCCATCCCTGCCCACTCACAGAGGGCCATCCCTGCCCACTCACAGAGGGCCTTCCCTGCCCACTCACAGAGGGCCTTCCCTGCCCACTCACTCGGCCTCCAGCAGTGACAGTGGCATGCCAGGGTAGCGCATGCCATGAGTGACGTGGCAGCAGTGATCACATCACAGGCCACAAGCTACACTGAAGCTTGGTGCTGTCATGCATTCACTGACTGCTGCCATCCTCTCGGTCTTCCCCACTGTCCAACCGGGAAGTGACGGTGCCGAAGCAGGCCAGCAATTTGTGGTGACACATCGTGCTCCGGATGCTGAGGCCCAGCTCCGCCTGAATATCAATGGTTCCTCGGAAATGGAAGGTGCTGTCGTTCTCAGGATGACAGCATTCCTGCTCCCACCACTGACTCTCCCACCATGCACCTTACGCGGCCCACACCCGAGCCATCAGAGACTGCTCCCGCCGATGGTCAGGCACAGCAGTCCGTAGCCGGGCGTTCCAGAGTGTCCTCCTGGGCCGTCTGCACTGTCTGGCCCACCAACACAGCAGCCCTCAAGCAGCCTTGCTGTAGGCACTGAAGCCTCATTGAGGAGGAGCAGCAGGCGTGGGAGGGGGATGAAGGGAATGGGGGAGGGGGGAGAAAGCTCAGGGCAAGTCCCATTAAGGGGTGGGACAACCATGTGCAAGATGCCAATGTATTCTAAGTACGGATGTAAAATAGTTGTTTTTCATTAATACACTTCATTGTTGCTGAGTTACTTACAGCAGAAGATTGTTTATTGTATGGTTTTGGTTTGGTGAGGGGGACTGTTACTTTTTGAATAAAAATGTCACTTTGAACCTTTGCTGTTGGTGTCGTCTGTACCATTTCAAAGTTCACCGTAGATGTGTCTTTATTGTGGCACATAGCGTGGCCAGTATGAGCTGCATCCCTCAGCTTCCTCCATTCACCCAAACCGATCCATTATGAGCTGGTGCCGTATGCTCTTGCTCAGATAGCCTCTCCACGCTGTCTCCCCCATGGATGGGGGCGCTGTCCAATCGGGGCCTCGCCAGGCTCCTCGTCCTCGTCCTCCTCCTCCTGAGGTGGGCCTGCAATCCCCACTGGCAACGCCTGGCCTCTCATGATGGCCAAGCTGTGTAGCATGCAGCACACTACAATGAACTCAGAGACCTATTGTGGGGAGTATTGAAGGATGCCTCCAGAGCGGTCAAGACATCAGAATCGCTGCTTGAGCTCCCCTATTGTCTGTTCGATGATGTTGCACGTGGCTGCATGTCCCTCATTGTAGCACTGCTCGACTTCTGTGGTGGATGTGCTGCGTGTGGTCGCACACCAGCTGGGTGTTTAGGGAGCGGTATCCCTTTCGGTTTCTGAATACCTCTGCATTGTGGAATGGTGCTCACAAGGCCACGTGTGCAGTCAATGGCTCCTTGACCCCTCGGGAAGCCCACAAGCCCGCTCATTCGGGCTCTCCCCGCTCATTAGGAACGTTATGAAGTCCATTCTGCGTGCATACAGAGCCTTTGTGATGTGGCGAATGCAACAATGTGCAGCATATTGAGAGATGCTGCACATGTCCCATGCTGCTGCCTGGAAGGAGCCGGAAGCATAGAAGGCCAGTGCCACAGTGACCTTCTCTGTGACGGGCAGCTGGAAGGCTCTGTGCCTGCCTGTAGGAGATTGTATATCTCTGTCAGCACTTCCTTTCGGAGCACAGCCTTCTCACTCACTGCTCCTCAGGGAGCTGGAGGTATGAGTGTTGCTGCCTGTAAACCCGTGCGGGGGGTAAGCCCCCCTTCCCAGACGTCTTCGGCCTCTCCTCATCCGTGGCCCGACATGGCCAGCGGCCCTTCTTTTAGCTTGGCGCCGACTGGCAATAGCATGCAGCATTATACGCTGGCGAACTAGTAATGCCCCCATTAAATTCTCTCACTGACGATGTAAGGACCCTGTAATGAGAGATAAAATTGCTGTTTGCGAGTCGGAGCTTGATGCAGCATACTGTATGCAACCGTTGCAGTCAACGTGACCTGCGATGTAGGATCCTCATCCCTCCATTTAAATACGTCACCAATACCGCCTGCTGCATCCTGGGAACGCCGGTTTATCAGAAATTTCCTGGGGCTGGCGTTAAATGAGGCCTTAGGACCCAATTTTGCATCCATGGCGCTAGCGGAGCGTTGCACGACAATTGACGTCATGATCTCAGTGAAACTAGAGGGCGGGGCAGTAAGTTTTTGTGCCGCTGCAAACCATGAGTAGAATTTACCGGCCAGGTGGTAAAAGCTGGACACCCGCTGTAACGCCTAGAAACACTCGTTACCGCCCCTCCAGCACGCTAACAGTGGCGCAAGCAAGCCAAAAATCCAGCCCCAGAACTGTGCACAATACTCGAGGGAGACCAGAACTGTACACAGTACTCGAGGGAGACCAGAACTGTGCACAGTACTCGAGGGAGACCAGAACTGTACACAGTACTCGAGGGAGACCAGAACTGTGCACAGTACTCGAGGGAGATCAGAACTGTCCACAGTACTCAAGGGAGACCAGAACTGTCCACAGTACTCGAGGAGACCAGAACTGTCCACAGTACTCGAGGAGACCAGAACTGTGCACAGTACTCGAGGGAGACCAGAACTGTCCACAGTACTCTGTACAGCTTTTAGTGATTGGACCATTAAATCAATCTGCTTGCCACAGTTCCGAGCCTCTCCCCATCACACTGGGCTGGATTACATCGAATTTGAGTTTTTGAAAGAGGCTCAGGGCTAGAATTTCGGTTTTCAGCGAATGCTAAAATTATCGTTTTCACTTCGCTACCGTGTTCAGGACCGCTTTTTGGCTTTTAATTTGCGCATCGTTAAAAATCGGCGTTGCACAAGGATTCGCGGTGCAAACTGCAAATTTCGGCAACTTTAGTCCGGGGCCAATAGCTCTGTGAGAGAGGCCTGGGGGGGGGGGGGGGGGAGGGAGGGGGAGGGGGTGGGGGGGAGAATTGCAAAAAAAAACATTCACAAAACCCTTACCTACTAAATCACTGAAAAATAATTGAAAAATAAAAAATTGGACTTGTATTCACTGGAGTTCAGAAGAATGAGAGGGGATCTCATAGAAACGTTTAAAATTCTGACGGGGTTAGACAGGTTAGATGCAGGAAGAATGTTCCCAATGTTGGGGAAGTCCAGAACCAGGGGACACAGTCTAAGGATAAGGGGTAAGCCATTTAGGACCGAGATGAGGAGAAACTTCTTCACCCAGAGAGTGGTGAACCTGTGGAATTCTCTACCACAGAAAGTTGTTGAGGCCAATTCACTAAATATATTCAAAAAGGAGTTAGATGAGGTCCTTACTACTCGGGAGATCAAGGGGTATGGCGAGAAAGCAGGAATGGGGTACTGAAGTTGCATGTTCAGCCATGAACTCATTGAATGGCGGTGCAGGCTCGAAGGGCCGAATGGCCTACTCCTCCACCTATTTTCTATGTTTCTATGTTTCTATGAACTTACCTTTTTTGCAGATCTTCATACTGCTGCTGGCAGGGCTGCACCGCAGGTTTGACCCCGTCGGTGCAGAATACGGGTGCGGAGAGCGCCAAATATCAATCTCAAACGCTATTTGCGGTGTTGCACGACGGCGCGCCTTTCCCCGGCGGTACGCGGAAGTGCCGCTGCACAAAGGTACCCGAAGATCCCGTCAACCGGGTTTTCACCGCAGAGGGTCAAATCGCGGCGAAAACCTCATCGCAAAGTTGTCAAAATTCTAGCCCATAGAGTGCAAGAGTGAAGAAATAATGATAAATTTGTACAAATCATTGGTTAGACCACAGTTCAAGTATTGTGTGCAGTTTATGGACACCTCATTATAGAAAGGACTTTAAAGCTATAAAGATTGTACAGCATAGATTGACCAAGATAGGTAACTATAGTTAGATGAATTGAGATTTGAGAACTGGAAATATTTCACTAAGCAGACAAGACTTAGAGGAGATTTAATAGAGGTGTAATGGAGCTATCTACTAGAATTTTAGAGCATAGCATGAGGCCAATCAGCCCATCGCACTATATCAGCTTTTCAAAAGAGCTCTCCACAGTCCCATTCCCCTGTCCTTCCACAGGTTTGGGAGGTATAGCAAACATAGGAACACAAGAACATAAGAAATAGGAGCAGGAGTAGGCCATTCGGCCCCTCGAGCCTGCTCCACCATTCTATAAGATCATGGCGGATCTTCTACCTCAACTCCACTTTCCTGCACTTGCCCCATATCCCTTGATTCCCTGAATATCCAAAAATCTATTGATCTCTGCTTTGAATATACTCAAAGACTGAGCCTCCACAGCCCTCTGGGGTAGAGAATTCCAGAGATTCACCACCCTCTGAGTGAAGAAATTTCTCCTCCTCTCAGTCTTAAATGCCGACCCCTTATGCTTTAGGGTAGTTATGGAAAAGGACAAAGGGGGAACAGGAATAAAAGTTCTCTGAGCTGACATGGGATTTAGCCAAGGTGGACTGGAAACAGCTACTTGGGAGGCATTCAAGGAGGAGATCCTGAGGGTTCAGAGAAAATACGTTCCCTTAAAAAAAAGGATGGGACTAACAAATCTAGAGCCCCTGGATGTCAAGGGACCTACAGGGTAGGATAAAGAAAAAAGAGAAGCTTATGACAGATACCGGGAATTCAACATTGCAGAAACTCTAGGAATATAGGAAGTGCATGGCTGTAATTAAAAAAGATATCAGGAAAGCAAAGAGACAGCATGAGAGAATGTTGGCAAGTGAAATCAGGAAATACCCAGATGTTTTATAAATATATTAAGAGCAAGAGGATAACCAGAGAAAGAGTGGGGCTTATTAGTGACCATAAAGGAAATGTGTGTGGAGGTGGAAGATGTGTGTAGGATTCTTAATGAACACTTTGCATCCATTTTTACAAAAGAGAGGGACGATGCAGACATTGCAATCAGGGAGGAGGAGTGTGAAATATTAGACAAAATAAATATAATGAGTGAGAGAGGAAGTATTAAGGGGCTTAGCGTCTTTGAAAGTGGATAAATCCCCAGGCCTGGATGAAATGTATCTCAGGAAGACAAGGAAAAGAGAAAATAGCAGAGGCTCTGACCATTGTTTTCCAGTCCTCTCTGGCTACAGGTGTGGTGCCAGAGGATTGGAGGACTGTTAATGTTGTACCTTTGTTTAAAAAGGGAGAAAGGGATAGATGGAGTAATTACAGGCCAGTCAGCCTAACCTCAGTGGTGGGAAAATAATTGCAAAAATCCTGAGAGACAGGATAAATCGTCATTTGGAAAGACATGGATTAATCAAGGACAGTCAGCATGGATTTGTCAAGGGAAGGTCGTGTCTGACTAACTTGATTGAATTTTTCGAGGAGGTAATCAGGAGGGTCGATGAGGGCAGTGCGTTTGATGTAGTGTAAATGGATTTTAGCAAAGCTTTTGATAAGGTCCCATATGGCAGACTGGTGATGAAAGTAAAAGCCCATGAGATCCAGGGCAAAGTGGCAAGTTGGATCCAAAATTGGCTCAGAGGCAGGAAGCAAAGGGTTGATGGGTGATTTTGTGACTGGAAGGCGGTTTCCAGTGGGGTTCCGCAGGGCTCAGTGCTAGGTCCCTTGCTTTTTGTGGTATATATCAGTGACTTAGACTTACAGGAAAAAGGTTTGCAGATGATACTAAAGTCGGCTGTGTGGTTGATAATGAAGAAGAAAGCTGCGGACTGCAGGAAGATATCAATGAACTGGTCAGGTGGGCAGAACAGTGACAAATGGAATTCAATCTGGGTACGTGTGAGGTAATGCATTTGGGGAGGTCTAACAAGGCAAGGGAATACATATTAAATGGTAGGACACTGAAAAGTGTAGAGGAACAAAGGGACCTTGGAGTGCAGTTCCACACATCCCTGAAGGTGGCAGACCAGATAGATAAGGTGGTTAAGAAGGCAGATGGAAAGTTGCCTTTCTAAATCGAGGCATAGAATACAAGAGCAGGGAGGTTATGCTTGAACTGTATAAAACACTGGTTAGGCCACAGCTGGAGTACTGCATGCAGTTCTGGTCACCACATTACAGGAAAGATGTGATTGCACTGGAGAGGGTACAGAGGAGATTTACAAAAATGTTGCCCGGACTGAAGAATTTTGGCTATGAGGAAAGATTGGAGATGCTGGGTCTATTGTCTTTGGAACAGAGGAGGCTGAGGGGAGACCTGACTGAGGTGTACAAAATTATGAGGGGCCTAGATATAGTGGATAGGAAGGACCTGATTCCCTTGGCAGAGGAGTCAACAACCAGGGGCCATAGATTTAAAGTAATTGGGGGGAAGTTTAGAGGGGATTAGAGGGGAAATTTCTTCATCCAGAGGGTGGTGGGGTCTGGAACTCATTCCTGAAAGGGTGGTAGAGGCAGAAACCCTCACCACATTTAAAAGATACTTGGATGTACACTTGAAGTGCCGTTACCTATAGGGCTACGGGCCAAAAGCTGGAAAGTGGGATTAGGCTGGATAGCTCTTTGTCGGCCGGCGCAGACACGATGGGCTGAAATGGCCTCCTTCCGTGCAGTAAATTTCTCTGATTCTAGGCTTAGACTGTGACTCCTGGTTCTAGACTCCCCAGCCCGGGGGAAACATCCTCCCTGCATCTACCCTGTCAAGCCCTGTAAGAATTTTGTATCTTTCAATGCTCATTCTTCTAAACTCTAGAGAATATAGGCCTCGTCTACTCAATCTCTCCTCATAGGACAATCCCCCATCCCCAGGAATCAGTCTGGTGAACCTTTGTTGCACTCCCTCTATGGCAAGTATATCCTTCCTTAGGTAAGGAGACCAAAACTGTGCACAATACTCCAGGTGTGGTCTCACCAGGGCCCGATATAATTGCAGTAAGACGTCTTTACTCCTGTAACTAAATCCTCTTGTGATAAAGGCCAACATACCATTTGCTTTCTTAATTGCTTGCTGTACCTGCATGTTAACTTTCTTTAATTCATATGTAAGGACACCCAGGTCCCTCTGAACACCAACATTTCCCAATCTCTCACCATTTTCTATTTTTCCTACCAAAGTGGATAATTTTACATTTCTCCACATTATATTCCATTTGTCATGTTCTTACCCACTCACTTAGCCTGTCTATATCCCCTTGAAGCCTCTTTGCATCCTCCTCACAACTTACATTCCCACCTAGCCTGATTGTCTGCATCCCAGAGTACTTAAGGAAGTGGCCCAAGAAATAGTGGATGCATTGGTGATCATTTTCCAACAGTCTATCAACTCGGGATCAGTTCCTATGGACTGGAGGGTAACTAATGTAACACCACTTTTTTTAAAAAGGAGGGAGAGAGACCAGTTAGCCTGACATCAGTAGTGGGGAAAATGTTGGAATCAATTATTAAGGATGAAATAGCAGCGCATTTGGAAAGCAGTGACAGGATCGGTCCAAGTCAGCATGGATTTATGAAAGGAAAATCATGCTTGACAAATCTTCTGGAATTTTTTGAGGATGTAACTAGTAGAATGGACAAGGGAGAACCAGTGGATGTGGTGTATTTGGACTTTCAAAAGGCCTTTGACAAGGTCCCACATAAAAGATTCGTGTACAAAATCAAAGCACATTGTATTGGGGGTAATGTACTAGCGTGGATAGAGAATTGGTTGGCAGACAGGAAGCAGAGAGTCGGGATAAACGGGTCCTTTTCGGAATGGGAGGCAGTGACTAGTGGAGTGCCGCAGGGCTCAGTGCTGGGACCCCAGCTCTTTACAATATACATTAATGATTTTGATGAAGGAATTGAATGTAATATCTCCAAGTTTGCAGATGATACTAAACTGGGTGGCGGTGTGAGCTGTGAGGAGGACGCTAAGAGGCTGCAGGGTGATTTGGACAGGTTAGGTGAGTGGGCAAATGCATGGCAGATGCAGTATAATGTGGATAAATGTGAGGTTATCCACTTTGCAAACAATACCACGAAGGCAGAATATTATCTGAATGGCGGCAGATTAGGAAAAGGGGAGGTGCAACGAGACCTGGGTGTCATGGTTCATCAGTCATTGAAAGTTGGCATGCAGGTACAGTAGGCATGAAGAAGGCAAATGGCATGTTGGCCTTCGTAGCTAGGGGATTTGAGTATAGGAGCAGGGAGGTCTTACTGCAATTGTACAGGGCCTTGGTGAGGCCTCACCTGGAATACTGTGTTCAGTTTTGGTCTCCTAATCTGAGGAAGGACATTCTTGCTATTGAGGGAATGCAGCGAAATTCACCAGACTGATTCCCGGGATGGCTGGACTGACATATGAGGAGAGACTAGATCAACTGGAGTTTAGAAGGATGAGAGGGGATCTCATAGAAACGTATAAGATTCTGACGGGACGGGACAGGTTAGATGCGGGAAGAATGTTCCCGATTGTGGGGAAGTCCAGAACCAGGGGACACAATCTTAGGATAAGGAGTAGGCCGTTTAGGAATGAGATGAGGAGAAATTTCTTCACTCAGAGAGTTGTTAACCTGTGGAATTCCCTGCCGCAGAGAGTTGTTGATGCCAGTTCATTGGATATATTCAAGAGGGAGTTAGATATGGCCCTTACGGCTAAAGAGATCGAGAGGTATGGAGAGAAAGCAGGAAAGGGTACTGAGGTGAATGATCAGCCATGATCTTATTGAATGGTGGTGCAGGCTCAAAGGGCCGAATGGCCTACTCCTGCACCTATTTTCTATGTTTCTATGTTTCTATGTATCATCAGCAAACTTGGATATATTACATTTGGTCCCCTCATCCAAATCATTGATACAGATTGTGAATAGCTGGGGCCCAACCACCGATCCTTGTGGTACCCCACTAGTTACAGACTGCCAACCTGTAAATGACCCGTTTATTCCTACTCTCTGTTTTCTGTCCGTTAACCAATCCTCAGTCATGCTAGTATATTACCCCAATCCCATGAGCCCTAATTTTGTTTAATAACCTATTTATCTTATCGAATGCCTTCTGAAAATCCAAATACACCACATCCACTGGTTCCTCTTTATCTATTCTACTTGTTACAACCTCAAAAAACCCTTAATAGATTTGGCATACCATGATTTCCCTTTCATAAATCCGTGCTGACTCTGCCCAATCCGATTATTATTTTCTAAGTGCCCTGTTACCACGTCCTTAATAATAGATTCTAGCATTTTCCCAACTAAATATTTATCCATTTCTCTTTTGAAAGCTATCTTGGATCCTGCTTGCCCCCACTGTTTCTGGGCAGACATTCCATGTCCCAAAACAACTTTGCATCTAAACATATTCTCCTATCTTCTCCCTTCGCTTTTTTGATGTATGATCTTAAATTTATTCCCTCTGATTACTGAACAATCACTGCACTTCAAAAGTACTTCATTGATGGAGAGAATTGCTCAGATAGGTGGTCTCACCACATGTCGATGGGTGTGGAGTACTCTGTCGAGCCCAATAGAACATCTGGGGGGCGGTACCACAGTGTAACCACCTCATTGGAGTAGGTCTTTGTAGGCACTGACTTTGCTCTAGCCAATCCTAGAGGAGAAAATGGAGACCTTTCAGACGATAGATCAAAAATACACAGGCACAGACACAGTCAGTGAAATACATGGAACTGAGAACAGGGAACAGGCCATTCCGGCCAACTAGTCTATATTGGAGTTTACCCTTCACACCAGTCTCATCTCCGAGCTGTTGGTCAGTTGCACGGTTGAAACAGGCAGGAAGTGGCGGCAAGATTCTGAGCGACCAGAAGCCACCAGCTGGCACCAAAGGAACGGTCGTTGGCACCATGGTAAGTTGTATAGCGCGAGCCGACACAAATGTGCGACAGCTTTGAGGTGGGCGACTGGGTGAAGTCATCAGGACCCAGTCACCGTTTGGAGCATGGGCAGGAACATCGGTGGGGCTCAGGTACAGCAGAAGAATGGGAAGGTCGTGGCGGAGGAGTGATGAGGGATCGTGGCTGAGATTTGGTGTGAGATCGTGGTGGAGGTGCAGCGAATGTTTGTGGCGGAGGAGCGGCGAGAGATCGTGGCGGAGGTGTGGCGAATGTTTGGTGCGGAGGTGCAGCGGGAGATTGTGGCGGAGGTGCAGCGGGAGATTGTGGCGGAGGTGCAGCGGGAGATTGTGGCGGAGGTGCGGCGAATGAGGGTACGGGACCCAGAAGAGCTGAGGGCCCAGGGGCAGCACGGGCCAGCCCACACTGAAATATGTGTGTGCACAAGGTCCGTGCAGCAGAGCAGGTCTCCAGTCGTCATGGTTCAACGCTTGCCACTGGACCAAGACCTAGCTCTGTCAAGTCCGTGTGGTGGCTGGTGTGCAACGGTCACCACACGTTAAAAATATCCACGCACAGGCATCTTCCATCCCTTCAGGAGTTCAGGACTGGAACATCGGTTCCTTCATTGAAACATCTGTGAACTCGTGTGGAAGCAAGACATCCTCGTTCGAGGGTCCGCCTATGATGATGATGTATGGAAATATGGAACTCGCATTCTACCCAAGCATGGCCCCCAAAACAGAAGAGCACTTATTAGCCTAACTCTCAGTTAAACCTTAAGGGGTTATTTTGGCTGTAGGGTGAAATCAGGCACATAATTGGTGCTGTGCCTGCTTGAAAGTCTGAATATCGGATGCAATTTTCTGGCTCATTGATGATTATTATAATTAAATGATGCACGCGCTGAAACTGACATCTGCAGGTTCAGCACTCGAGCGCTAATTAGACGCAATTTTCCTCGAGCAGTATATGTAGCCTGCACTCACCCACTTCCAGTGAAGGTGTCAAATGCCATGGCTGGGAGAGAAGCCAATGTGGAAGGATGTCTCAGGTTCTCAGACACGGCACTGGAGGTCCTGGTGGAGGAGGTAGAGAGAAGGAGGGATGTCCTCTACCTGTGCGGGGAGGGGGAGAAGAAGGCCACAGAGGCAGCTGATGCGGTGCATGTGGGAGGAGATCGCCCGGGAGTTGACAGACAGGAGCCCTGGCCCCAAGACGTAGCTCCACTGCCACAAGAAATTTACTGACTTGACACGAGAAGTCAAGGTAAGATCCCGTCCCTCAAAAATACTTCTCAATAACTGCACCGGCACTACAACCTCAACACATTGCATCTAACATCTCAATAGACACTAACAATATTGCATCTTTCACAGGCACTCACACCTCCGACACATCTCACAGCTCTTCAACCTTGTGGGGCATCACATCCACACATAAACACACTTGTCAATACACGCATTTCCAACCACCACTCTTTCTCTTCCAGGAAAAATAGCAGGTAATTGGTGGCAGCAGAACCGGACCAGGGCAGGGAAGCATAGCCTCGTGAAATCACTCCCCTTGAGGAGGCAGTGCTGGCGGTGATGGGGAGGAGAGTGGAAGACCCCGTGGCCAGAGGCAGAGCAGTGGGCATCTCACACAGAGGTACTTGGCCACTGCAGCTTCATTGCAGATGCACCATATTCCTGATCCTTAATCCTCCGATGTTATCCTCACTCCCAAGCTCCACATGGTCTCGTCACACACATCCTCCGATAGTGGCTGCGTGTACTATACCCTAACCCTTCCAGATTTATCATCGCAGGTGCTGAGGAACAAGATGCCCCTCGTAGGTCAGGAAGAGCAGCAGCCACCTGGCCCACTGGAGGAAGGGGAAGAGGAGAGCGAGGACGATGGCACTGCGTCAATTGCTGCCACTGTCGCAGACTGGCACCACATTAAATCAGAGGGAATCTCAGAGTGGAGCATGCCAAGTACTAGAAGGCAGCAGCCACGCAGGGTGGAAGGGACACACAGATGCCACCTTTCTTGTTGCAAGGTTGCGTACTAGCTCTGCTGCAGGGAAGTCAGATGAGTACATCGCAAGGTCAAGCTTCAGGGTACGACAAACCAAATGCTTGGTGCAATGGAGAGCCTGTCTGTGAAAGCCTACAGGTCGTGGCTGGGGGATTGGGGAGTGTGCCTTCATTTTGGGCTGTGACTTGCCACAGAGCCTGGAACCCATCCTCTCCAGCGTGGAGAGGCTGGCCAATTCCAGCCAGCGAGCTGTGCAGCCAGACATCATGCAGTGTCTGATAACTGAGGGCATGGCTTGCACTGCAGGCATTGCAGCTCAAGTGGAACGGCAACCTGCAGCAATGGAAGCTCAGGCAGCTGCCATGGTGGCTCTGGCCTCCTCGGTTGAAGGTGGCTTGTAGAGTGTCTCAGCTGCCCAGAGAGCTGTCCTTCACCAGCTGGGCTGGCTGAACAAACGCCTCAGGTGGTGGCAGAGAATTATAGAACGGCTCTCTCTGCTGCTCCCTCCCCCGCCACTCTACCATTGCTCCTGCTGTTGCCTGTCTGCCCAGCTCCAGCCCATGTTGAGTTGGTGCAGTCTGAGGGCGGGACCATCATGGCCCAAAGCCCCTCGAGGGCGTCACAGGAGGACATCTATTCTGCCTCCCCCTGCAGATACTCAGCAGCAATCCACCTCGCCTGCTGCTGCCACCGGGGTTGCACTTCGTACAAGCACCAGAGGCAGCACACCTGAGCGCGAGCTGAACGAGAGCAGAGCAGGGATAAAGAGCCCAGCGAGAGCAGGCCGAGACCAGAGGAAGCGGACCTGAATGGGAACGGAGTGAGAACAGACCAGGGAGCAACTCAACAGAATTTGAAAGAGTGATGTCAGAGTAAACAACCTAAAGTGACCTAAAGTCAGCACAAGGGAAGGAGCTGATTGGTGAGTGTTTTTTTAAGTTTTAAGTTTATTTCTGCTAAATGACAATAGTTTATTAAACAGAGGCCTGGCAGGACACCTCAGTCCCATAGAATGTACATCCTGTGCTATGTAGGAACTTCCTGTGTCCTGGACAACCTGGCCACTGCAGCTTCATTGCAGGTGCACCATATTCCTGATCCTTAATCCCCCGGTGCTATCCTCACTCCCAAGCTCCACATGGTCTCTGTCATGTATTCAACCAGCATTGTAACCCATGTATAATCTGACCTAAGTTGTACACTGTAAGAACACTGACCATAAGGTGGTGAACTTGTGGGAGACACTCCTAACCTGGACCTTCAGAGATAAAAGGAGAAGCTCCACCCACTTCCAGCACTTGAGTGCTAAGGAATAAAGGACAGGTCACAGACTGACCTTCGCTCAAGCATGGGCCTCGAGTGCATTTATACTGTGTAGTAAGGACCTATCAATGGCAACGAGAAACTGGAATTTAAACCACGCGAGCATGGCCACTAGCAGAACAGACAAGAGGTACTGTGTTAAGGAATGGTTGGGACAGAGATTCAACATTGTTAAAGCAGCACACGGTTCTCCAGACAGACAAGGGCAATCGAGCATGCCCCAACATGTAGTCGAACCCAGAGGAGGAGTTCGACAGAGACAATGGCAAGCTGAACGGCGATTCACGCCATTGCAAGGGACAATGCGGCCAGTAATGGGGCCATCAACACCTGTTAATGGCGCACTCAAGGACAATAACAGGGGCAGTCAGGGACAATCGACTGGCAAGGGACCTTTTATTTCCAACAGCAGCTCATGTTGGAGGCGTGGAGGCACACACTCAGCCGGAGTTTGCAGAGATGAGCAAAATACTTGCAGAAATGAATGCTGGGGGAAATCGCTGGAAGATGAAGTTCAGCGAGTTCATGTGGAGCACGTATACAGTTCATACACCAGGACGCCACCGATAATGATGAAAGTGCTCCTCGATGGCATCCCAGTATCAATGGAGCTAGACACGGGGACCAGCCAGTCCCTGATGGGTATCAAACAGTTCGAAAAGTTGTGGGCGTCCAAGACCAGGAGGCCAAAATTATCGCCGATTGACGAACAGCTACGGACTTACACAAAGCAGATCATTCCGGTGCTAGGCAGCGCCACGGTAGTCGTGACCCACAAAGATTCGGAGAACAGGTTGCCACTCTCGGTTGTCCCGGGGGACAGTCCCGCACTACTGGGGAGGAGTTGGCTTGCTGTCATGAACTGGAAATGGAGCGATGTCAATGCAATTTCCTCTATGGAGCGAGTATCATGCTCACAGGTCCTGGACAAATTTGACTCATTATTTCAACCCGGCATTGGCACTTTCATGGGGGCCAAGGTAGTGATTCACATAAACCCGGACGCCAGGCCAGTACACCACAAGGCCAGAACGGTGCCGTACGTGATGCGGGAAAAGATAGAAGGCGAATTGGACCACCTGCTGAGGGAAGGCATCATCTCGCCAGTCGAATTCAGTGACTGGGCGAGCCCGATTGTGTCAGTGCTCAAGGCGGATGGGTCGGTCAGGATATGTGGTGATTACAAGGCCACCATCAATCGGGTGTCACTCCAAGACCAGTACCCACTACCGAGAGCGGAGGTGGCAAACTTTTTTCAAAATTGG
Source organism: Pristiophorus japonicus (assembly GCF_044704955.1). Taxonomy (NCBI): domain Eukaryota; kingdom Metazoa; phylum Chordata; class Chondrichthyes; family Pristiophoridae; genus Pristiophorus; species Pristiophorus japonicus. The sequence goes on along the minus strand of NC_091988.1, from coordinate 106,542,700 downwards.
ACCCGACCTCAGCTTACATGACCCAGGAGCTGGCGAGTGAGTCGAAGAAGCTGACCACCATCACGACACACAGGGGGTTGTTGGAGTACAACAGATGTCCGTTCGGGATTCGCTCGGCCGCCGCGATCTTCCAACGAAATATGGAAAGCTTCCTCAAGTCGATTCCAGGGACGGTGGTTTTTCAGGACGACATCCTCATCACGGGTTACGATACTGAAGAACACCTCCACAACCTGGAGGAGGTGCTACGCAGACTGGACCGGGTAGGGCTGCGACTGAAAAAGGCGAAGTGCGTCTTCCTAGCTCCAGAGATAGAATTACTGGGGATGAGGGTAGCAGCAGATGAGATCAGCCCTACTGCGTCCAAGATGAAAGCGATCCAGAGAGCACCCAGACCCCGTAACACAACGGAGCTGCGTTCATTCCTGAGGCTCCTGAACTATTTTGGTAACTTTCTTCCCAAATTGAGCACGCTGCTAGAGCCGCTACACGTGCTCCTACGCAAAGGTCGCGAATGGGTCTGGGGGGTCAGCCAGGAAAGGGCTTTTAATAGAGCACGCAATTTCTTATGTTCCAACAATCTGTTAACGCTATATGACCCATGTAAGAAACTTGTGTTAACGTGCGATGCGTCGTCCTATGGTGTTGGGTGTGTGTTGCAGCATGTCAATGCCAAGGGTCAGTTACAGTTGGTAGCTTATGCCTCCAGAAGTCTGTCCCAGGCAGAAAGGGGCTATGGGATGGTAGAAAAGGAGGCGCTAACATGTGTATATGCGGTAAAGAAAATGCACCAGTACCTGTTTGGCAGGAAATTTGAGCTGGAGACAGATCACAAACTCCAAACGTCCCTTTTGGCCGACAACAAGGCCATAAATGCAAACGCATCGGCCCGCATACAGAGGTGGGCACTCACGTTAGCCGCCTATGACTACACAATTCGGCACAGACCGGGCACCAAAAACTGCGCCTATTCACTCAGCAGGCTCCCACTAGCCACCACTGAGGGGGCTACCGAGCATGCTGCTGAGATGGTCATGGCTGTTGAAGCTTTCAGAAGCGAAGGCTCACCCGTGACAGCCCATCAGATTAAAGTCTGGATAAATAGAGACCCGCTATTGTCTCTCGTCAAGAAATGTCTCCTGAATGGGGACTGGGCAGCCATGTACAGGGCATGCCCTGAGGAATTTAAATCATTTCACAGGCGCAGGGATGAACTCCCGATTCAGGCCAATTGCCGACTGTGGGGAAACCGCGTAGTCATGCCCCAGATGGGCAGAGAGGTGTTCATCAGAGAACTCCACAATGAGCACCCGGGCATTGTCATGATGAAGGCAATTGCCAGGTCACACGTTTGGTGGCCAGGGATAGACACAGATCTGGAACTTTGTGTTCGCAGGTGCAACACGTGTGCCCAGCTGGACCATGCGCCCAGGGAAGCCCCCCTTAGCCCCTGGCCATGGCCCGCCAAGCCTTGGTCACGCATCCATGTGGACTACGCAGGTCCTTTCATGGGAAAAATGTTTTTCGTTGTAGTAGACGCCTACTCCAAATGGATTGAGTGTGACATTTTAAATTCAAGCACATCCTCTGCCACGGTAGAAAGTCTACGGGCAATGTTCGCCGCCCACGGTCTACCGGACATCTTGGTCAGTGACAATGGCCCGTGCTTCACAAGCACTGAATTCCAGGACTTCATGGCAGGCAATGGAATTAACCATGTCAGAACGGCACCATTCAAGCCGGCCTCAAACAGCCAGGCAGAACGAGCAGTGCAGATAATCAAACAGGGGATGCTCAGAATCCAAGGGGGTTCCCTACAAAGCCGCTTATCACGCCTCCTGTTGGCCTACAGATCCCGACCACACTCGCTCACAGGGGTTCCATCCGCAGAACAGCTAATGAAAAGGACGCTCAAAACCCAGTTATCCCTTATACACCCCACCATGAAAGAAATTATCGAGAGCAGGCGCCAGTCACACTATGACTACCATGACAGGAATGCGAGAGGGCGATGTATTGATGTAAATTACCCTGTTTTTGTCCTCAACTACGCCGCAGGGCCCAAATGGCTCACAGGCACTGTGATTGCCAAAGAGGGGAATAGGATTCTGGTAGTTAAACTTACCAATGGACAAATCTGCCACAAACATGTGGATCAAACAAAAAGGAGGTTCAGCAACCCCATAGAAGAAGCAGAGGAAGAACACGATATAGAGTTCAGTCCTCCACAGGTGACCGAACACAGGAACCAAATGGAGGAGAGCCCAGTCACTGTGGGCAGACCGGACAGGCCTGAGGCACCGCAAACAGCAGTCACTCAGGCCAGCGCCAATAACCGGAGCCCCAACTCAGGCGCTCTACAAGAGAGTGTAAACCACCAGAGAGACTCAACCTGTGATCCCAATAAGACTTTGGAGGGGGAGGTGATATCATGTATTCAACCAGCATTATAACCCATGGATAATCTGACCTAAGTTGTACACTGTGAGAACAATGACCACAAGGTGGTGAACTTGTGGGAGACACTCCTAACCTGGACCTTCAGAGATAAAAGGGGAAGCTCCACCCACTTCCAGCACTTGAGTGCTAAGGAATAAAGGACAGGTCACAGACTGACCTTCTCTCAAGCATGGGCCTCGAGTGCATTTATACTGTATAGTAAGGACGTATCAGTCTCGTCACACACATCCTCCGATAGTGTGTAGGAAGTGTCATTGGCTGGAGGAGCTCGAGCTCCGGGTTTCTGAGCTTGAACTGCAGCTGGCGTCACTATAGTGTATCTGTGAGGTCGAGAGCTACATGGCTAGCACGTTTCAGGAGGTGGTTAAGAGTGTGCAGTCAGAGGGGGAATGGGTGACCATCAGACAGACAAGGAGAGCCAGGCAGGTAGTGCAGGAGTCCCCTGAGTGCATCTCACTCTCCAGCACTATTCAGTACTGAATACTGGTGAGGGCGATGGTTCCTCTGGAGAGTACAGCCAGAGCCAAGTCCATGACACCACGGGTGGCTCAGCTGCACAGGGGGCAGGGGGAGGGGGAAGATCGAGAAGGCAATAGTGATAGGGGATTCGATAGTTAGGGGAACAGACAGGCGTTTCCAGGATATTTTCCTCCCTGGTGCCAGGGTCAAGGATGTCACGATTAAGGATGTCACTGAGCAGCTGCAGGACATTCTGAGGGGGGAGGGTGAACAGCCAGAGGTTGTGGTCCATATCGGAACCAATGACATAGATAGAAAGAGGGATAAGGTCCTGCATGCAAATTTTAGGGATTAAAAAGCAGGACCTCAAAGGTAGTAATCACTGGATTCATGTGCTATTGAGTACAGAAAAAGGGTATAGAGCAGATGAATGCGTGGCTGGAGAGATGGTGCGTGGCTGGAGGGAGGGCTTTAGATTACTGGGACATTGGGACCGGTTCTGGGGGAGGTGGGATCTGTACAGGCCGGACGGGTTGCACCTCACCAGAGCCGGGACTAATATCCTCGCAAGTGGTGGAGGTGGGGAGGGAAGGGAGGAGGAGGGTAGGTTGCTAGTGCTGTTGGGGAGGGTTTCAACTAAATTTGGCAGGGGGATGGGCACCAGGAATTAGCATTAGAGAGGAGAACCATGGTGCACAAAAGGGGGGGGAGAGGCAGAGAGCACTGGAGTAAGAGATAGTACAGTATTAGGTGGAGTCAGTCAAAGAGAAAATATAAGAAGGTCTAAGATAGGTTTACAGTGCATGTATGTAAACACACAAAGCGTGGTAAATAAAGTCGGTGAGCTGTAGGCGCAAATAGCCACGTGGGAATATGGTGTTGTGGCGATAATAGAGACCTAGCTCAAAAAAGGACAGGATTGTGTACTAAATATTCCTGGATATGGAGTGTTCAGGAAAGATATGGGGTGGCAGTATTGATTAAGGAGAATATTACAGTGCTGGAGAGAAGGAGGCTGAAATTGCCCACCGTTGGAAGCGGGGCGCACCTATCCTGTTTCTCGTGTTTTTACCGTCGTGGTGGATGAGGTGGCCCCTTGAGCAAAATTCTGCTCTTTGGCTTTTTTTTTTCCAGAGGACGGGAGTTGGTCATAATGGAGGTGGATATGCGGGGGTGAGCACACGAGAGGGGCGGAAGTTGGGGGGAGGGGCAGAGTGGCCGCCGCTGCCAGTCATCAGCCTGGCGCTGATGATGTCATCACGGCGCTGTGTCACCATGGCTCTCCCCTTCACTTAAAGGGGCGAATCTGCGCGATGGTTTAACTTCGGCCCACTGGGCCACCAGGGAGGGTTTCAGCCGGGCCAGCGGCCTGGCACCAAGAGGGGATGCTAGGCTGCCTGGCCGAACCCAAGGGGGCATAACTGTCGACCCGACGTGGCAGTCGGCCGACAAAAAAAACATGGTGGCAGCGGCAATGCGTCCTCCCCTTTAACGGGAGCAGTAAGCCATTTTACAAGGACGACAGCTTCACTGCACCGGCAGAAAACAGCAGCTTTTGGCACCGCCCGGCAAGAAGATGATTTTTTTGGCGGAATTTCACCATCGGGGGGAGGGTTGGGACACATTGGCGGAGCGCGCTCTGATGACGTACTTAGGACGGATCGGCAATAGCGGGGTGGAATGGGGGGAGCGGGTCACCGCGGGATACTGCAGGAGCGAAATTATTAAAATGGTTGCCATTACGCGAATAATCGGCGGCCATTGCACTCCGCAGCGTGGCGCTGATTTCCAGTGGTAACTGGCTTTAAGGGAAGGAGCAATTTCAGCCCCTTCCTGTAAGGGTCAAGGACAGAATCTATTTGGTTAGAGTTAAGAAACAATAGAGGTGCCATTACACTACTAGGTGTATTCTGTAGGCCACCAACTAGTGGGAAGGATATAGAGGAGCAACTTTTCAGGGAAATTACAGAGAGGTGCAAGAACTGTAGAGTAGTGATAATGGGAACTTCAACTATCCCAATATAGACTGGGATAGTAATTGTGTAAATGGCAGAGAGGGGGTAGAATTTCTGAAGTGTGTTCGGGAGAACTTTCTTGATCAGTACGTTGAAAAAAGGGTGTAAGGATAAACCCAGCAACTACAGGCCAGTCAGTTTAACCTCGGTAGTGGGAAAGTATTAGAAACGATAATCAGGGACAAAATTAACAGTCACTTGGACAAGTGTGGATTAATTAAAGGCATTTCTTGTTTAACAAACTTGATCCGTTTTTTTGATGAGGTAACAGAGAGGGTTGATGAAGGCATTGCGGTTGACGTGGTGTTCATGGATTTCCAAAAGGCGTTTGATAAAGTGCCACATAACAGGTTTGCCAGCAAAGTTGAAGCCCATGGAATAAAAGGGACAGTGGCAGCCTGGATATGGAATTGTCTCAGTGACAGGAAACAGAGAGTAGTGGTGAACGGTTGTTTCTCGGACTGGAGGAAGGTATACAGTGGTGTTCCCCAGGGGTCGGTACTGGGACCACTGCTTTTCCTAATATATATTAATGACTTGGACTTGGGTGTACAGGGCACAATTTCAAAATTTGCAGATGACACAAAACTTGGAAATATAGTGAACAGTGAGGAGGGTAGTGATAGACTTCAGGAGAACACAGACAGGCTGGTGGAATGGGCGGATACGTGGCAGATGAAATTTAACGCAGAAAAGTGCAAAATTTTACATTTTGGTAGGAAGAATGAGGAGAGGCAATATAAACTAAAGGGTAAAATTCTAAAGGGGGTGCAGTTACAGAGAGACCTGGGGGGTATATGGGATCCTGGGTTTTATAAATAGGAGGTATAGAGTACAAAAGTGTGGAAGTTATGATGAACGTGTATAAAACACTGGTTCGGTCACAACTGAAATATTGTGGGCACCGCACTTTAGGAAGGATGTGAAGGCCTTAGAGAAGGTGCAGAAAAGATTTACGAGAATGGTTCCAAGGATGAGGGACTTCAGTTACATGGATAGACTGGAGAAGCTGGGGTTGTTCTCCTTGGAGCAGAGAAGCTTGAGAGAAGATTTGATAGAAGTGTTCAAGATCATGAGGGGCCTGGACAGTGTAGATAGAGAGAAACTGTTCCCAATGGAGGAAGGATCGAGGACCAGAGGACACAGATTTAAGGCAGAGGATCCAAAGGTGACACGAGGAAAAACTTTCTTACGTAGCGAGTGGTTAGGATCTGGAATGCGCTGCCTGAGAGGGTGGTGGAGGTAGACTCAATCGCGGCTTTCAAAAGGAAATTAGATAAACACCTGAAGGAAAACAATTGCAGGGCTACAGGGAAAGGGCGGGGGAGTGGGACTGGCCAAAGTGCTCTTGCAGAGAGTCGGCACGGGCTCGACAGGCCGAATGGCCTCCTTCTGTGCTGTAACCGTTCTGTGAGCACATAAATAACCACTAAGGGTAAGCACCCGGGTAAATAGTTTCATATTTTTAAGTGACGTTGGTTCTGTCAGGTTTACATATTTTGTTTGTGATGTATATAAGAGTGATTATGGTCATTGGGCAGTGGTGGAGTCGGTAGACTTTTTATTGTGATCTTTATGGGGAAGGGTTTGAAAACATCGAGTGCAGATGATGGATTGCCTGATGGGTCCTAAGTCATGGAAGATACTTGATGTGGCAGCAGTGCTCTGAAGCCTGATGTTGGAGCATGCCTCACAAAAACTGTTCAATTAGAAGGCAGCGACATCCCTCCCGGGTGCAGTACATTTACCCAGAAGGCTCTGGTGTTCCCCTAATCTTCCTCTTCCCTCCCCCTCCTCTTGTGGCTCCTGAGCTCGACCCTCTGATACAAGTACTGGTGGTACTCACGATCGCCAAATTGGGGAGAGTGCAGCAAATCAACACAAATGTGCACACCTTCCCAACTGAGTATTTCAGAGCACCTCCTGACTGGTCAAGGTATCTAAACCTCTGCTTGAGGACCCCAATGGTCAGCTCAATGATTTTCCTAGTGGCTGAGCTGCTCTCATTGTATGAGTGCTCAGCTGGTGTCTGGGGGTTTCTCAGAGGAGTCATGGCATCAGAGGGTGTCTCATGTCACCCAGTAACCAGCCATGCACATTGCGTTGGGGCTCAAAGATCTGTGGGACGGACGACTGTCTCACTATAAATGCATCGTGGCAGCTCCCTGGATAGCAGGCATTCACTGCATGATGGGCTGCCGGTGGTCGCAGACACGCTGCACATTGAGGGAACGGAATCCCTTCCTGTTTCTGAACACCTCCCAGTTTAAATAAAGGGCTCACATGGCCACATGTCAAGGGCTCCCTGGATCATGGAATCCTGCAATCCTGTTCAATCCTAGAGCTCTCTGCCTTTGGTCTTCTCGGGCAGAGGATTGTCAGGTCTGACTGATATCACCTGTCGCAGCATGGAAGGTTCCAGTAGCATAAGAATGAGGTGCTACTGTGACCTTGACTGCCACAGGCAACACGGTCCTGGCTGTGCTGTGAGGTCTGAGCCTTCCACAAGGCCACAGAACTCTGTGACGACCTCCTTAGTAAAGTATAGCCTCCTCGCGCACTGGCCTTGGATCATGTGACTGTAGGAGTGGTGCGCTCTGAAGGCCCTGGTTGGATCGGGCCTCCCGCTGAGAGACCTCCTCGCCCTCCTGCCCCTCTCTCCTGGGACAGCTGGTGCTGCTCTGCCTGGCCTCATCTCCTCCTCCAGTCCCTCATGCACAGCAAGTTGCTCATGACCGAGCCCTTTCTCCTGGTGACTCCATGTCAAAAGTTGGAGCAATAAGGTGTCCAACAAGGTGAAGTAGCACCGTACTCACTCTTTTTAGGTGAAATCCTGAGAGAATATGCAGGAAAAATGTTTATAGAGTGTTGGTAAAGTCTTGACAAATTGTCCCAAAAAGTTTCCTGATGTGTCTCAAAAGTCCTCTTGAAACGCAGTGTAGTCAGTTGCTCTCCAGCAGCAAGTTAACAGTGAAAGCTGAGCGTGGCTTTAAGCAGTGCTCGAAGTCCTCAGCAACAACTTGTTTACTCATATTCAGCTGAGCACTGTTTGGAGTAGTCATTAATTGAAGTGCTCGGCTGAAAAATGACGTGCAGCCTCTTTAATGAGCGCTAGCAAACAATTTAATTGACAATCAGCCCTCAATGATCCACCGGGCGGCCGTTACTCACGTTGGTTTCGACTCCTTTACCAAGATGGCGTCGTGCGCACAGCACGGACCAAACCGGTGTTGCAGCTTAAGACCCCATCTTGGCCAACTCTTTAACGCCTAAAGTATTCAGCCAAAATTGCCTCCCTTGGTCTTTATTTGGACTGTTACTATCAATCTGTGAGATAAAGGCTGAACTTGGTGAGGTTTGCACGCAGCTGATTACTCTTGCTGTAATTTGCATTATCTACATTCCCATGAGGTGTGATTCAGCGCAGTCAATCACAAAATGTGTTGCCCATTATATGTGAGAAGTAACTTTTGCACTAGCTCCACGCTGGAGAGACAAACGGAGCAGTGTTTTGAAAGACGGGACGTGGCTCCTGAGCTGGACATGGCACAGACTAGTCATGGCTCCATTTCAGGCCTCCTGCACTGCCCAAACAGAGCTTCAAAACCCTGTCTGTCTAAAGTGCCACCCAATGCCGTGTGCGGATCGGCAAGTTTCACTGGACCTCACCCTGGTGAGGAAACGCCTCTCCTTCAACTGCATTCAACTATTTATGCTTTTTAGTTACTTGAAGTCTTGAAACATACCAAAATCTGCGAGTTTCAGCTCCCCTTTCTCGCTTATTAGCAGGTTCTGAGGCTTTAGGTCTCTGTGTAGCACTTTTCGTCCATGGCAATAAGCCAAACCTCTCAACAACTGGAACAGAAAGATCTGCAGACAAGAGAACGAGGAAATAATCAGTGGTGATGGGATCAACACAGACCGACAACACACTGAATGGGTGAGGACCAGGTAGCCCACACTCTGGCAATGTTTCCTGCTGCTTCCTGTACAAGTGCCTTCAGGCCGTCCATTAAAACTGTTCAGAAATGGGCAAACAGCTGACAAATTATCATTTTTCTTTTACAATAAAATTCCTACTTGCAAAAGAAACTTTGACCAGATCAGAGTGTCAGCAGCCATTTCCGTACCTTCACATTGTTCATGTTCATTATGTTCCCGCAGTCATCCATGTATTGCTTGAGATCTTTCTCCTGTAACAAGAGCAGCTGTGTCACAGTAGGCAGCAGTCAGAGCCAAATCATCACAAAACTTTATACACTCACCGCAAAGACCAGGAACCAGCAATTAAAAAAATGGCGCATGCATATGTGTCTGAGAGAGACCGAGTGAATCTGTGGATACATTTATGAGTGATTGTGTGAGTGTGAATGTGTGTGATTGGGTGTTTGTGTGAGAGTGAGTGTTCATGTGTGTGATTGTATGTGAGTGTGAAAGTGAGTGTGTGTGATTGTATGTGAGTGTGGAAGTGAGTGTGTGAGTGTGTGTGATTGGGTCTGTGTGTGAGAGTGTGTGTTAGTCTGTGTTTGTGGGAGAGCTAAATTCTGCCCTTCATACATCCACCATATGATCACAGTTACAGCTCGGTTAAATGGGGAAGCCGATATTTTCCGGAGATATAAAACATTTAGTGGGGGGGGGGAGGGGAGGAGGCTGGGTGAGTGGGGGATGGGGATGGGGGAAGGGTGGGTGAATGAGGGAGTGGGCGAGTGAGGGAGAAGGGGCTGGGTGAGTGGGAGAGAGGGGGGTGGTGAGTGGGAGAGAGGGGGGTGGTGAGTGGGAGAGGTGTGTGAATGAAGGCAGATGGGGCGAGATTGTGGGAAGGGTTGTGGGGAGGGATGAGTGGTGGAAGGGAGGAGTTAATGAGCATTGGGCAGGAGTGGGAGAGGGGTGAGAGGAGGGGAGCAGTGAGTGAGGGAGGGGTGTGTGGAGGGGGATGGGAGGAGTGAGAGGAGAGGAGGGGGAGAACGGGTGTTATGGAGGGGAAGGGTGAGAGGAGGGGGAGAACAGGTGTTATGGAAGGGCAGGGTGAGAGGAGGGGATAGGTGCATGGGGGAGGGGTGTGTGGAGCAGAGGGGGAGGGGTGAGTACGGGGTGGGGGGAGCGGGGAGCAAACATAAGAACTTAAGAAATAGGAGCAGGCCCCTTGAGCCTGCTCGGCCATTCAATAAGATCATGGCTGATCTTCTACCTCAACTCCACTTGCCTGCACTGTCCCTATATCCCTTGATTCCCTTAATATTCAAAATTCTATCGATCTCTGTTTTGAATATACTCAAAGACTGAGCTCCCACAGCTCTCTGGGGCAGAGAATTACAGAGATTCACCACCCTCTGAGTGAAGAAATTTCTCCTCATCTCAGTCTTAAATGGCCGACCCCTTATTCTGAGACTATGACCCCTGGATCTAGACTCCCCAGCCAGGGGAAACATCCTCTCTGCATCTACCCTGTCAAGCCCTGTAAGGATTTTGTTTATTTCAATAAGATCACCTCTCATTCTTCTAAACTCTAGAAAATATAGGCCTAGTCTACTCAATCTCTCCTCAAAGGACAATCCCGCCATCCCAGGAATCATTGCACTCTCTCAATGGCAAATATATCCTTCCTTAGGTAAGGAGACCAAAACTGTGCACAATACTCCAGGTGTGGTCTCACCAGGGCCCGATATAATTGCAGTAAGACGTCTTGGGGCCAAAATTACCCTCCAACCAAAAGGGGTCGCACTCACTGTTTTTTAAGATTTTTCTCCGTCCCAGTCCATGGGGCGGAGAGTGGAGCAAAATTGAGCTCTTTACATTTTTTTTTCTTTTGGATGGTATTCGGAGCGGATGTTGGTCGGTGCCATCAGCGCTGTGCTGATGATGTCAGCGCAACGCGGATGTCCCGCATCGCGATAATGCGTAGCAACGCCCCTCCCCTTCAGTTAAAGGGGAGGCTCGCTGCGAACACTGCAGCCAGGTTAGTGGCACCCACAGGGCCACTTGGGAGGGTTTCGGCCAGGCCAATGTTCCGGCACCCAAGTGGAGGTGTCAGGCTGTCTGTTAGCGGCCTGGCAGAACCCGTGGCCACCATTGTCCAGTTGTCCTTGGAGTCGGCCAACAATTAAAATAAAATGGTAGCCGCAGCAGTGCGCCTTCCTTTAAAGGCGGCCACACCACCCAGCCACTGGCAGCTTCCCGCAGGGCAAAACTGTCGGGGGCATCGAGCGGCGGTCGGTCCGCTCCCGCAGGGCAATTTCCCGTGGGGCAATTTCCCGTCATGGGGTGGAAAGAGGATCATCACCGGTCGGTGAGGAGTCGACGGGGTGGGAACACCAGTGGGGATGGAGCGTCCACCAATCCCTCAAAAAATTAGGGCAATGTCGCGATTGTTGGTGACTCCACACCAACCGAGCGGTGAGTGATTTCCGCACCATCACCGCCTCTTTGTGGTGGTAATGGCTCTTTAGAAAAGAGCCAATTTGGGACCCCTTTACTCTTGTACTCAAATCCTCTTATAATAATGGCCAACATAGCATTTGCAATAATTATGGGAGATTTTAACCTTCACATTAATTGGACAAAGCAAATTGGCCAGGATAGCCTTTGAGGAAGAGTTCATAGAGTATATCCGGGATAGTTTCCTTGAACAGTACGTTGCAGAATCAACCAGGGAGCAGGCTATCTTAGATCTATTACTGTGTAATGAGGCAGGATTAATAAACGATCTCCCAGTAAAGGATCCTCTGGGATTGAATGACCATAACACGGTTGAATTTCAAATTCAGTTGGAGGGTGAGAAAGTTGGATCTCTAATGAGTGTCCTAAGCTTAAATAAAGGAGACTACAAAAGTATGAAGGCAGAGTTGGCTAAAGTGAACTGGGAAAATAGATTACAGAGTGGGACAGTTGATGAACAGTGGCAGACATTTAAGGAGATATTTCATAACTTGCAACAAAAATATATCCCATTGAGAAGGAAAGACTGTAAGAGAAGGGATAACCATCCGTGGCTAACTAAGGAAATAAGGGAGGGTATCAAATTGAAAACAACGGCATACAATGTGGCCAAGACTAGTGGGAGGCCAGACGATTGGGAAACTTTTAAAAGCCAGCAAAGAACGACTAAAAAAAATAATAAACAGAGGGAAGATAGATTATGAAAGTAAACTAGCACAAAATATAAAAACAGACAGTAAAATGCAGTGGTACGTAAAAAGGAAAAGAGTGGCTAAAGTAAATGTTGTTCCCTTAGAAGATGAGACTGGGGAATTAATAACGGAGAACAGGGAAATGGCAGAGACTTTGAACAAATATGTTATATCGGTCTTCACAGTAGAAGACACTAAAAACATCCCAATAGGGGATAATCAAGGGGCTATAGGGAGGGAGAAACTTAATACAATCACTGTCACTAAAGAAGTAGTACTCGGTAAAATAATGGGACTAAAGGTGGACAAGTCCCCTGGACCTGATGGCTTTCATCCTAGGGTGCTTAAAGAAGTGGCTGAAGAAATAGTGGATGCATTGGTTGTAATCAACCAAAATTCCCTGGATTCTGGGGAGGTCCCAGTGGATTGGAAAACCGCAAACACCCCTGTTTAAAAAAGGAGGCAGACAGAAAGCAGGAAACTATAGACCAGTTAGCCTAACATCTGTCGTTGGGAAAATGCTGAAGTCCATTATTAAGGAAGCAGTAGCAGGACATTTGGAAAAGCATAACTCAATCAAGCAGAGTCAGCATGGTTTTATGAAAGGGAAATCATGTTTGACAAATTTGCTGGAGTTCTTTGAGGATGTAATGAACAGGGTGGATAAGGGGGAACCAGTGGATGTGGTGTATTTAGATTTCTAGAAGGCATTCGATAAGGTGCCACATAAAAGGTTACTGCACAAGATAAAAGTTCAGGGGTTGGGGGTAATACATTAGCGTGGATAGAGGATTGGCTAACTAACAGAAAACAGTCCAAGTGTAACACCAGGAGTTTATCACAGTGATTTAATTTCATGCACATAGGAGTTGGAAGTGCAGACTGTACTGAACAGAGCTGAAAGGTATGATGTATAATCAGTGATTGCTTTAAAAGTACTTTCTGTTCTTTCTGTGATCTTTCAGTGTTGATATCAGCACCCAATGTTCAAGCAATAATAAATTGCTCAGAAAGTTTAGAAACAATAATCCAGGAGAAAATGAACAGCCACTTGGACTAATAAAGGAGAGCCATGGGTTTGTTAAGAGCAAATTGTGTTTGACTAATTTGATTGAGTTTTTTGATGAGGTAACAGAGGGTGGATGAGGGCAGTGCGGTTGATGTTGTGTTTCTGAACTTTCAAAAGGCATTTGATAAAGTAGCACGTATTGGGCATGTGAGCAAAAGAGCAGCAGCAGCATGGATACAAAATTGGTTAAGGGATAGAAAGCAGAGAATTGTGGTGAATGGCTGTTTTTCCGATTGGAGGAAGGTATACAGTGGAGTTCCCCAAGGTTCAGTTCTAGGACCACTGCTGTTTTTGAGATACATTAATGACTTGGACTTGGGGCTATTGGGCACAATTTCAAAATTTGCAGATGACACGAAAGTTGGTAATGTAGTAAACAGTGACGAAAATAGCTTCAAGAGGACATAGACAGGCTGGTGCAATGGGTGGACACATGGCAGATGAAATTCAATGCACAAAAGTATGAGATGATACATTTTGATAGGAAGAATGAGGAGAGCTAAATGGTACAATTTTAAAGGGGGTGCAAGAACCTGGGGGATTTTGTGCACATGTCTTTGAAGGTGGCAGGACAGGTTAACAAAGCATATGGGATCCTGGGCTTTATAAATAGAGGCATAGAGTACAAAAGCCAGGAAGTTATGCTAACCCTATATAAAACACTGGTTTGACCCCAGCTGGAGTATTGTGTCCAATTCTGGGCACCACACTTTAGGAAGGATGTGAAGGTTTTGGAGAGGGTACAGAAGAGATTTACTTGGGATGAAGGACAAGAGTTATGTGGATAGACTGGAGAAGCTGGTGTTGTTCTCCTCAAGAAGGCTAAGAGGAGTTTTGATAGAGGTATTTAAAATCATGAAAGATTATAGCAGAAGCTTGTAACGTTGCAAAGAATAGCAGTAAGCCTAAGGATCGGGAGAATTTCATAAACCAGCAAAGGGTGACCAAAAAATTGATTAAAAAGAGACAAAATAGACTATGTGAGAAAACTAACAAGAAATATAAAAACAGATTGTAAGAGCTTCTAGAAGTATGTAAAAAGGAAGAGATTAGCAAAAGTAAACGTTGATCCCTTAGAGGCTGAGACAGGAGAAATTATTATGGGGAATAAGGAAATGGCAGAAACGTTAAACAAATATTTTGTATCTGTCTTCACCGTAGAAGACGCAAAAAGCTTTGTCTAAAATGGTGGGGAACCAAGGGTCTCATGAGGGTGAGGAAATTAAGGTAATTAATATAAGTAGAGAAAAAGTACTAGAGAAACTAATGGGACTAAAAGCCGACAAATCCCCTGGACCTGACGGCCTACATCCCCGAGATCTAAAAGAGGTGGCTGCAGAGATAGTGGATGCATTGGTTTTGATCTTTCAAAATCCCCTAGATTCTAGAATGGTCCCAGCGGATTGGAAGGTAGCAAATGCAACACCGCTATTCAAGAAAGGAGGGAGAGAGAAAACAGGGAACTACAGGCCAGTTAGCCTGACATCAGTCCTCAGGAAAATGCTGAAATCCATTGTTAAGGAAGTGGTATCAGGCAATTAGATAACCATAACATGATGAGGCAGAGTCGACATGGCTTTATGAAAGGGAAATCATGTTTGACAAATTTATTAGAGTTTTTTGAGGATGTAACTAGCAGGGTAGATAAAGGGGAACCAGTGGATGTAGTATACTTGGATTTCCAAAAGGTATTCGATAAGGTGCCACATAAAAGGTTATTACACAAGATAAGGGATCATGGGATTGGAGGTAATGTATTAACATGGATAGAGAATTGGTAAAAGGACAGAAAACAGAGAGTCGGGATAAACGGGTCTTTTTCAGTTTGGCAGACTGTAACTAGTGGGGTGCTGCAAGGATTGGTGCTGGGGCCTCAGCTATTTACAATCTATATTAATGACCTAGATGAAGAGACTGAGTGTAATGTATCCAGGTTTGCTGCTGATACAAAGCTAGGTGGGACAGTAAGCTGTGAGGAGAACACAAAGCGTCTGCAAAGGGATATAGACCGGCTCAGTGAGTGGGCAGTAAGATGGCAGATGGAGTATAATGTGAGAAAATGTGAGGTTATTCACTTTGGTGGAAAGAATATAAAAACAGAATATTTTTAAATGGTGATAAACCTTTAAATGTTGGTGTTCAGGGATTTGGGTGTCCTTGTGCAAGACACAGAAAGTTAGCATGCAGGTACAGCAAGCAATAAGGAAGGCAAATGTCATGTTGTCCTTTATTGCAAGGGGGTTGGAGTATAAGAGTTAGGAAGTCTTGCTACAATTGTACAGGGCCTTGGTGAGACCACACCTGGAGTACTGTGCATAGTCTGGGTCTCCTTATCTAAGGAAGGATATACTTGCCTTGGAGGCGGTATAACGGAGGTTCACTAGACTGATTCCTGGGATGAGAGGGCTGGCTTATGAGGAGAGATTGTGTAGAATGGGCCTATACACTCTGGAGTTTAGAAGAATGAGAGGTGATCTCATTGAAACATGCAAGGTCCTGAAGGGGATTGACAGGGTAGATGCTGAGAGGTTGTTTCCCCTGGCTGGGGAGTCTAGAACCAGGGGTCACAGTCTCAGGATAAGGGGTCGGCCATTTAAGGCAGAGATGAGGAGGAATTTCTTCATTCAGAGGTTGTGAATATTTGGAATTCTCTGCCCCAGAGAGCTGTGCATGCCGAGTCTCTGAGTATATTCAAGGCTGAGATCGATAGATTTTTGGGCCCCAAGTTTCCACATGATTTGCTCCTGATTTTTAGGAGCAACTGGTGTAGAACAGAGTATCTTAGAAATCGGAATTCTCGTCATTTAGTTTGCTCCAGTTCTAGTCAGTTAGAACAGTTTCACTTTGGAACAGAATTTTTTTTTCCAAAAGGGGACATGTCCGGGTACTTACGCCTGTTTTCAAAGTTTCGTGAGTGAAAACTTACTCCAAACTAACTTAGAATGGAGTAAGTGAAGATTTTTGTACGCTCGAAAAAACCTTGTCCACACTTTAGAAAATCAGGCATAGGTTACAAATCAGGCGTAGGGAATGGTGGGGGGGGGGGGGGGGGGGGTTAAAGGGAAGTTTACAAACATTAAACACTTCAGTTTTACAAATAAAGAGCCATCATCAATAATAAATGATAAATACATCAATAAATCAACAATAAATCAATCAAAAAAAATTAATAAGAATTTTTTTTTTAAATCAATAAATAAAACATTTTCTACTTACCGACTGCAGCACCGGGAGCTTTCCAACAGCATGCTGGGATGCCCCCCCCCCAGTGTGTCTCTGTCAGTGTCTCTATCTCTCTGTCTGTCAGTGTCTGTGTTTCTGACAGCGAGGGGAGGGGGAGGAGGGAGAGAGTGGGGGAGCAGAGGGAGGGAAGGGGGAGGGATGGGGGAGAAGGGGGAGGGATGGGGGAGGGGGGGAGGAAGGGGGGAGGAAGGGGGGAGAGGGGAGAAGGGGATAAGGGGGAGAAGGGGGGGAGGAGATTGGGGGGGAAGGAGATGGGGGAGGAAGGAGATGGGGGGGGAAGGAGATGGGGGGGGAGGAGATGGGGGGGGAAGGAGATGGGGGGGGAAGGAGATGGGGGGAAGGAGATGGGGGGGAGGAGATGGGGGGGAGGAGATGGGGGGAAGGAGATGGGGGGGGAGGAGATGGGGGGGGAGGAGATGGGGGGGGAGGAGATGGGGGGGGAGGAGATGGGGGGGAGGAGATGGGGGGGGAAGGAGATGGGGGGGGAAGGAGATGGGGGGGGAAGGAGATGGGGGGGGAAGGAGATGGGGGGAGGGAGATGGGGGGGAGGGAGATGGGGGGGAGGGAGATGGGGGGGAGGAGATGGGGGGGGAGGAGAGGGGGGGGAGGAGATGGGGGGGAAGGAGATGGGGGGGAAGGAAGGAGATGGGGGGGAAGGAGATGGGGGGGAAGGAGATGGGGGGGAAGGAGATGGGGGGGGGGAGATGGGGGGGGAAGGAGATGGGGGGGGGAAGGAGATGGGGGGGAAGGAGATGGGGGGGGAGGAGATGGGGGGGGAAGGAGATGGGGGGGGGAAGGAGATGGGGAGAAGGAGATGGGGGGGGGAAGGAGAAGGGGGAGGGAGGCTGAACGGGCCGGGCCCGAGACTTCGGGCAGGGCCCGTCCCCAGCACCAGATTTACAGGTAGGTGGCGTTGGGTTGGGTCGGGTCGGGGGGAGAGCGGGTCGGGGGGGTGGTGGGAGGGAGGTCGGTTCGGTTCGGGTCGGGGGGAGGGAGGGAGAGGGAGGTCAGGTCGGGGGGAGGGAGGTCAGGTCGGGGGGAGGGAGGTCAGGTCGGATCCAGTCCGGGGGTGGGGATGGGGGGGGGGGGAAAGCGGGAGTTGTGTCGGTGTTGGTGTCGGGTCCGGTCTGGAGGCGGGGGCGGGAGGGGGTGGGGCGAGCGGGAGTTGTGTCGGGGTCGGTGTCGGGTCCGGTCCGGAGGCCGGGGGCGGGGGGAGAGAGGGGGAGTTGTGTCGGTGTTGGTGTCGAGTCCGGTCCGGAGGCGGGGGGGGGGGGGTGGGGAGCGGGAGTTGTGTCGGGGTCAGTGTCGGGTCCGGTCCGGAGGCAGTGGGGGGGGGGGGGAAGCGGGAGTCAGGTCGGTGTCGGGTCCGGTCTGGAGGCGGGGGCGGGGAGCGGGAGTCAGGTCGGTGTCGGGTCCGGTCCGGAGACGGGAAGCGGGAGTCGAGTCGGGTCGGGAGGAAGCAGGAGCTGACCGTAGGAGGAGCCTTATTCTCGAAGCCCCAGTGAGGCCATTTGGCCAGGGCTAGGGGCCACGTGCTTCAGGCCTCTCCCACACAGTTTTGGGCGCCTGGAGCTACTGCACATACGTGCCCACTGTAGCGCGCATGTGTAGAGGTCCCGGCACTGTTTTCAGCGCAAGGACCTGGCTCCGCCCCCTACAGCTCGTGCTGCGCTGCGCCGAGGGCCAGAGGACCTGCAGGGAGGTGAAGAATACGGAGTTTTTTTTTAGGCGCACTTTGTGGCGCGAAAAACGGGCGTCCAGGTCGGGACTGCGCCGTTCTAGGCGCGGCTCGAAACTTGGGCCCTTGGAGTCTAGATGAATCAAGGGATATGGAGATCGGGCAGGAAAGTAGAGTTGAGGTCGATGATCAGCCATCTTCTTATTAAATGGCGGAGCAGGCTCAATGGGCAATAGGGCTTACTCCTGCTCCTATTTCTTATGCTCTTATTTAGATAGAATAAATAAAGAGAAACTGTTTCCAATGGCTGGAGGGTTGGTAACAAGAGGACACAGATTTAGGTGATTGGCAAAAGAACCAGAGGCCACATGAGGAAAAGTTTTTTAAATGAGTGGTTAGGATTTGGAATGCACTGCCTAATCGGGTGGTAGAAACAGAGTCAACAGCAGCTTTCAAATAGGAATTGAATAAATACTTGAAGGAGAAAAATTTGCAGGGATCTGGGGAAAGAGCGGGGGAGTGGGACTGACTGGGTTGCTCTTCGAAAACAGGCTCGATGGGCCGAATGGCCTCCTCCTGTGCCGTACTATTCTATGATCAGCAGTCCAACATTTTACAATAAGCTTGATGCAATGGGCACTGTGGGTAATTTCCCCTGTACCTCAGTACCATCATCAACTTGCTTGGGTGTACAAACATTATTTCCTAGGTTTGGGGCTGTTGACAATTGGGCCTGAAATTCTGGTCGAGTTCTTCCCGCGGGCAAACGAGTGAAATAGGGAAAAAAGATGCACATTTACCTGTTGCTGCTGCGCCCGTTGGAACTTCCAAGCCTAAGGCCTCTCGTGACTGCGCGTCACAGTGCGTGCACGTGGGGACGTGTGCAGACCGAGATCTGGAGACAGCAGCCAATCGGGTGTAGTATAGATTCTCATTCATAGTAACAGGACTTCCGTAAGTCCAGAACTCCTGTTACTATGATGAGAAACTTCCCCCAAACACCGAAAACACAATTAAAAAATAGAAAATAAACTAAACATTCATTTAAATTAAAGTTCTTATAAAAAAAATTTTCCTGACTTTTTAAAAAGTTTTTTTAATTAAGCCTTAAAATAAACTTACCATAGTGGTGAGGGTTTTTAAAAATAAAATGTGTTTTTATAACTTTATTTTAAAATGTTTTGTGTATTTTTAAACATTTGCGCCTGTAAAATTAGGCTATACGCCTGCTTTTTCAGGCACAAGATTTTAAAGGACATTTGCTGGGCAAGATAATTATCGGAAATCTTGTCCTGCAAGTGTCCTCGCTCACGATCTGCGGATGATCTGTCAAGCCAGAACCTTGACAGATCGAAAAAGCTGGTTTTCAGCGCATGCGCATTGCGTGCTGAAAATCGGCTTTTCCGATGTCTTCCCGGGTCCGTAGAAACTTCGTACAGACCCGGGACATCGAAATTTCAGGGCCATTCTGTTGGTGTGGAGTGGATGACAGTGTCACTGTCCCTGTCTGTCTGAGGTCAGCACCTCAACATGAAGAGAAAAGACAGTGTGGATCTACCTCTAGCAACCTGGGACCCCTGGTTCCCAGAGGTGCCAAATAACGTGAAACACAAGATTAATGGTTGCATGTACCTCTTGAACAGAACTTGTTGTTTATCTGTAGACAGATCATTGCTTCTCTCACAGATTTCAATGCAGACATAGACAAACAAAGCGACCCATTTACTAACACAGCAGGAGCTGGTAGGTCGAGCAGCTGAGAGAGAGAGCCCTCCTATTCAGACAGCATGAATGGGACAGCAGTCATGGAGGGTGCCGGTGAATAAAAGACTTTAGGTGGAAGTGAGGAGCAGTGGGGGAAATGCATCAGTTACGAGGAGGCTGGTGGTACAGAGAATAATGACCAGCTCAGATTACAGCTCGGTCTGGCTGTACAACAGTATTTTAGTTACTGTGATATTGTGTCGAATTAGGTGCACTCTTCATCCACTGAATTTACCAAAACTTCCCTTAGTATAAAAGTAATTTGGATCACTTCTGAGGGCCCAAGTTTCCCAAACCGCTTTTTCCAGCACACTAACACGAGATGCGCCAACTTTGTGCATTCAAAACAGCGCCAAAAAACTTACTGCTTATTCTAGCAGCTCTTCTGTGTGTCCTGGGTCCTGGCATGGCATTTCTGTTTGAGTGGGGGGGCGGAGCTTCAGCCCTGCGCTGAAAACAATGCCGGCAGCTGTGCATATGGGCAATGGAGTCTGCGCGCATGCGCAGTAGCTCCTCGCCCTCCCAGCGCATCCCGATGCTCGCCGACCCTGTCCCAGGCCGAAGGGATGACCCGATGTTCGCCGCCCCTATCCCGGGCCGAGTGGCCTGCCGCACAGGCCGGCCGCTGCCTTCCCTCGCTCGCAGCTCCATTACCTGCATCCTCTGCTGCCTAGCTACAACTTGCTCTGCACTGTGAGGTAAAGTAGAAAGGTTTGCAATGAATAATATTCCCTCTAAATATTTTTTTTAGCTCAGAGGTGTATGATGGGCTCAGTGGACAGTAATGTTGGTACCAGTACTGAATCGTACAGATTAAAAAGCTCCCAGCTTAAATCGTCAATCTGTGCTGTTTTAATTGATTTCAGTTACAAAGGGCACCATGCAAGTCTTTCGCATCCTTGGGCTAGAATAGGAGAAAAATCAGGGCTCCTACTCCTGATTATTACGGACTGATAGTTGTTGGAAAAATACAGGTGTCGATTGAGGACTGGATTGGGTTCTGCTGTGGAGCCTCATGTCTTTGAACAGCGTGCTGACACTGTCTGGTCTCCTGCATGAGTAATGTCCTCTCCTGCTGCTTGTTGCGAGCCTCCCGCCCCTAGCCCTGGCCAAAGGGCTTGCCGGTCCGTGCTGCAGTTGGCAAAGTAGGACTTTTTATTTTTTAGTAATTGATTTATTTTTCATTTATTATTGATGATGGTTTTTATGCTTCTTTAATGTTGTTGTAAAGGTGTTTAGTGCTTTGCAAAATCCTCTCATTTCTCCCCCCCCCCCCCCCCCCGCAGCTCTGGCTACCTGCGCTGATTTCTTAATTCACCGCAAGGTTTTTCTGAGGGACACAAGTGGCCACATACGCTGGCCTAAGATAGTTTGGAGTAACTTTTAGCTGGCTAAACTTGCTTAAAAGGCCAAAACAGGCGTAAGTGGCTGGTAACGACCCCTTTTGAAAAAAAACTAAACTAAAAAAAAAACTAACTAACTCACTTACACTGGAGCAAATTAAATGGGGGGAATTGCGATTTTTACGTTACTCCAAAAAAATCAAGTTGCTCCAAAAAAAACGGAGCAACTCCCGGGGAAACTTGGGTCCTGAGTGTGGTCAGCATGGCGGGGAGATCAACAGAGGAAATGACACTGGAATCAAAGTTGTCAACAACTGCCCCTCTCCTCTCGAGGCAGCCAGTTTCAAGCAAAGTGAGAGAATTTACCAAATGGGTGATTGTGAACCTCTTACCAAGTACTCAAAGACCAGCGTTAGTGATTTCTCCGTGTGGATGATGTCATGCAGTGTCACGATATTGGCATGTTTGAGATCTTTCAGTAAGGACACTGTAATCAAAGCATATAACATAATATAGATAATCACAGACCTTGGTGCCTCACACATTGCAAGGTGGCAAATCAATTCTTCACAATGACTTCCCTTTCCATCCAAGCTAGTTTTAGTCTCTTTCCCACATTGCAACAGTGACTACACTCCAAAGTACTTCATTGGCTGTAAAACACTTTGAGACGTCCGGTGGTCATGAAAGACGCTATATAAATCCAAGTCTTTCTTTGTTTGCTCTCCGACCTGCCTCTGGGATAAACTACCTCTATAGTGTAAAATCTATCTACTTAAAACATTCCATCTTTCCTCCACATTCTTTAACTAGGGAAGGTTGTGGGATCAAATTCCACTCCAGTCAGCTCAACACAAAAATCTGATGCTCCAGTGCAGTGCTGAGGGAGTGCTGCACTGTCGGAGGTGCCATCTTTCAGATGAGACGTTAAACCGAGGCCCTCTGCTCTTTCAGGTGGACGCAAAAGATCCCATGGCACTATTTTGAAGAAGAGCAGGGGAATTATCCCCGGTGTCCTGGCCAATATTTATCCCTCACTAAAAACAAATCACTAAAAACAGATTAACTGCTCATTATCACATTGCTGTGTGTGGGAGCATGCCGTGGGCAAATCGGTTGCCGTATTTCCTACATTACAACAGTTACCACACTTCAAAAAGTGCTTCATTTGCTTTTAGGCACTTTGAGACGTCCAGTGGTCGCGAAAGGCATTGTAGTTTTTAGTTTCTAGTTTTTCCCATTTCATTCCTTTCATACAGCATTTCATCCTCTCAAAAGTATGCTCGCCTAAAATCCAATTTCTTAATAGTTTTATTATCTGTTCTTCCCTCCTCTTGACTTTAAAATAAACAACGTTATGATCACTGGACCCTAAATACTCCCTTCCTTCAGCTTCTCTCGTCACATGCTCCTCATTAATTTGGAGAAAACCCAGTAATGTTCTCTGCTTGGTGTTTCCCTCACCGACTTTAAAATTCTTGAAGGATTTCAATAAACACACTCCTCCAAACAAATTGACCTGACTAAAAGTCACATTCTGTGTCACAAAAGTTAAAATCCCCCATCATTTCAGTTAAAGCCTTAGAAGAAAGATAGAACTTGCATTTATATAGCGCTTTTCACAACCTCAGGCCGTCCCAAAGCGTTTTACAGACAATGAAGTACTTTTGGCGTGTAGTCACTGTTGTAATGTAGGCAACATGGCAACCAATTTGCGCATAGCAAGCTCCCACAAACCGCAATGAGATAAATGACCAGATAATCTTCTTTTAGCTGTAAGTTGAGGAATAATTGTTGGCCAGGACACCGGGGCGAACTCCCCAGCTCTTCTTTGAAATAGTGCCATGGGATCTTTTACGTCCACCTGAAAGGGAAAGCCGGGCTTTGGTTTAACTACAACAGCAACTTATATTTATATAGAGTCTTTAACATAATAAAATGTCCCAACATCCTAATAAAACTGTGAGTTTTAAGGAGCGTCGTAAAGGAGGAAAGAGAAATAGAGACGTGGAGAGACTTAGGGAGGGAATTCCAGAGCTTAGGACCCACGCAGCTGAAGGCACGGCCACCAATGGTGGAGCAATTAAAACCGGGAATGTTCAAAATGTCAGAATAGGCAGAGCCAAGAGGTCTAGGGAGATTACAGGGCTGGAGGAGATTACAGAGATAAGGGGGACGAGACCATGAAGGGATTTGAAAACAAGTTTGAGAATTTTTAAAATCGAGGCATCGCTGAACTGACAGCCAATGTAGGTCAGTAAGCTGAGGAGTGATGGGTGAACGGGACTTGAGCGAGTTAGGACACGGCGGCAGCGTTTTGGATCACCTTAAGTTTATGGAGGGTAGAACTAGGGAGGGCAGCCAGGAGAGAGTTGGAATGGTCAAGATTAGAGGTGATAAGGGCATGGATGAGGGTTTCGGCAGCAGATAAGTTGGGGCATCGGTGGAGGTGAGCAATATTATGAAGGTGGAAATGGGCAGTCTTAGTGATAGAATGGATATGAGGGAGGAGCTCAATTTGAGATCAAATATAACAGCAAGGTTACAAAAAGCTTTGGTCAGCCTTGGATCGCTGCCAGGGAGAGAGATCGAAACAGTGCAAATGGAACAGAGTTTGTGGCGTGAACCAAAGTCAATGGCTTCGATCTTCCGGATTTTTAATTGGATAAAATTTCTACCCATCCAGTGCTGGTTGTCGGACAAGCAGTCTTATAGTGTAGAGACTTATCGTACAAAGACTTAGCATAGAGACTTATAGTACGGAGGCTTATAGTATAGAGACCTATAGTATAGAGACTTATAGTACAGAGACATAGCATAGAGACTTAATGGGCCCAAGTTTCCACATGATTTGCGCCTGATTTCTAGGAGCAACTGGTGGAGAACGGACTATCTTAGAAATCGCAATTCTCCACATTTTGTTTTCTGCAGTTCTAGTCAGGTAGAACAGTTCCACTTTAGAACAGAATTTTTTCTTCAAAAGGGGGCGTGTTCGGCCACTGACGCCTGATTTCAAAGTTTCCACAGTGAAAACGTACTCCAAATTAACTTAGAATGGAGCAAGTGAAGATTTTTGTAGAACTGAAAAAACCTGTTCTACACATTAAAAAAATCAGGCGCAGGTTACAAATTAGGCGTCCAGAACGAGGTGGGGGGAGGGGGGGAAGGGAAGTCATTAAATTCTATAATAAATCCTTATTTATACTTATACAAATATTATACAAATAAATCCAACCTGAATAAACATTTATAAGCAAAGAAAAGATTAAATCAACCATCTTCCTACCTGTGTGAAAGTGCTTCAGGCAGGCCTTTCGGGACCGAAGGCTGAACGGGCCGGCCCGAGACCCAGCACCAGATTTACAGGTAGGTGGCGTTGGGTCGGGTCGGGGAGGTTCGGTTCGGTTTGGGGCGGGGGAGGAAGAGAGAGGGAGGGAGAGGAGAGAGAGAGGGGGGGGGGAGAGGGAGAGGGGTGGGGGGGGGGGGGAGAGGAGAGGGGGGGGGGGGGGAGAGGAGAGGAGAGGGGGGGGGGGAGAGGAGA